>NW_025533490.1:1225000-1278873 GCF_020615455.1 Coregonus clupeaformis | reverse complement strand
GATTACACAAGGGTTTTGCCACCAAGTACTAAGTCATGTTTTTGCAGAGGGGTCAAATACTTATTTCCCTCATTAAAATTCGAATCAATTTATAACATTTTTGACATGCGTTATTCTGGATTGTTGTTTTATTCTGTCTCTCACTGTTAGAATAAACCTACCATTAAAATTATAGACTGATCATGTCTTTGTCAGTGGACAAACATACAAAATCAGCAGGGGATCAAACTTTTTTTCCCTCACTGTAGGGAGCCCCACTCAAGCTGTAAACAGGATTGTGTAGCGTCAGCACTGGGATGACCTCCATCCTCCCCAGGCTGCTCTTTGACGGCCAAGCCTTATAATATAATATGCCATTTAGCAGACGCTTTTATCCACGAAGCGACTTACAATCATGTGTACAATTGGTAGCGCCATGCTCTACAATTGAGCTGCAGAGGACCACGGCAGGAGAAGGGACGGGGACGGAGGGGTCTGAAGGTCTCTCAGTGAGTCACCACTGTTACCAAGGTCACACACCATAAAGGCTCAATAAACCATTTGATTCTAGCACAGGAATTCCTTATTATGATGGGACAAGTACTATGCTACCAATGGTCTCACATGCTGACCAGATCTGTGCTGAATACCACTTACCAGATCCTATAACCTTAGTATAAAATGAAACAGAAATACATGATTTGATTAATAATCCCACGACAAGCTGTCTTTTTTAAGTCTTTCCATTGCACTTGAGCAACACAATTAACATAACATACAATTAATTTCGAAGTGGTCTGGGGAGGGTGATTGATTAGGGTAAATGGCACCACTTTCACCTGGGGATTTATCGCACTTTGAAGATATAAATAAAACAGGCGAGTGCATAGAGGGAGAACACAGGCTCGTCTCACACAGGCTGCGTTCACATAGTGCACTACTTTTGACCAGGGCCCAGTTCAAAAGTAGTGCACTGCACTCGGGAATAGGGTACCATTCGAGACGCAGACACAGTGTAGGTCATGCTTTAATCACAGCCAGGATGGGTTGTGGTGGCACTATGGAGGGAGAGACACTGTGGGACTGGGTTAAATATTGCAGTAGATGATGATGGGACCCTGCAGTGTTAGGAGTCTGTCTCCCTGAGAGAACAAATCGCAGGATGTCCCTCCCACACTGAAATAGAAAGGTAAATAAGAAAGGAATGAATGTCACGTTCGTTGAATGACGGGTCAGACCAAGACGCAGGCGTGATATACGTACAGGTTTATTTTAATTCTATTAAACACACGACAAAACAACAACGGAAAACGAAACGTGAAGTCCAAGGTAGACCACACAACATACCTTACAAGGAACAAGATCCACAACTAGACAGTGCCAATAGGCTGCTTAAGTATGGTCCCCAATCAGAGACAACGGCGACAGCCGCCTCTGATTGGGAACCACACCGGCCAACATAGAACTAGACATACTAGATCCTCATACATAGAACAAGCACAACAAGGAATATACACACCCTGACTCAACATATAAGCGCCCCTGAGTCAGGGAACTGACAGCACTACCCCCAAAGGTGCGGACTCCGACCGCACAACATAAACACAACAGGGTAGGGGCCGGTGGGCATTCCGCCTCGGAGGCGGATCCGGCTCGGGGCGTGACGACCTCTCACTCCGGCCTCCCTGTTGCGCCCCTGGTCTGGTCTGCGACCTCGGCGCCTTGCTTCATATATGCTGCCATATATTCAGGGAAAATCTAAGAGAACAGATATTTTTCAGTTACAGCTGTTGTAGTGCCTCGCTATGAAGAGGTACACATACACACCCCAGTGCATACAGAGGTAGAATGGACATATTTATAGATGTAGCCTGCAACAAAGTTATAGCTCAGCTTCATGTTTGTTTACAGATCCCTAATATGTCTCTGGTGCTACAAACTAACAAGTGACATATTTCATGTGTCGCAGAGAAGCTGTGCTCAGTATGTTTCTGTTACTGGTTAATGAGTGTGCAGGGTGAACGCCTTACTGTGTCAGTGACAGCATTTTTTCATCTGTGTGTGGAATGCCTTTGTGGCATGTGACTGCTCTCTCTGCCTGTCTTGCTTGGCACTGTGACACCACACCAGTTTACTGCTCTAACTGTACTGTGACACCTTGGCGAGCTTGAACTGCCCATTGAGGTTGAACTGCCCCACGTCACTAACATTCCCCATTGTTGCCTTGGAATGTAATGTCAGTGTTTGCGAGCCTATACACAAGTGTTTGTTTTCAGTCTGCATGTGCCTGTCTGGGTATGTGTCGGTCTGAAATAATTATGTCATTGTTTGTAACTGTAGCCCACAGCTATGAAGCAATGACTTGCTGATATTGTTCTCTCAATATAAGTATCCAAACTATTTTGCTTATATGACTAGGAATCATTAGGGTTTGATTGTTCTTTATTAGCCAAACAACTGGTTTTCGCTGACAAACATTTGGATTTGCCACTTTCTAGGTATTGGTCTTTACAACACAGGAATGCACACAGGAAAACAGACAAGAAATGCCACAGAAACATTGTTTGCAGAAACACCTCCTGAAATGTGGAGGTAGTAATGCGGGTGGTAGCCCAACATGAATTTTCAGGGCGAGTGGGGTATATGTGATAAAACCATCATTCTCATTGATTAGAAGATTATCAGACCTCACCAAATGGAGACTTTAGTGTTAATTTTGGGTAACCTGGCAATGGTGCTATGCTATTTGGTTGGAGGGAATGTTACGTCCAAACCTGCTGTTTTTTCTTTAAAGGGGGCCGTAAACCATCCCAACATGGTGTTTAGACTTAATTAACACTTTTAAAGGATCTTGACTCAGGTCTTGACCTCTCTTAAATGTTTATTTTATTAATGTCTGTCAGACAAGGAATCATTCTCAAAGTGATCACTGACACAGGATGAACTCCATTACCCAACTGATAGAAATGAAATGCCCTAAAAGGTAAAACAACAAAAATATGCCTAATTGTGAAATAATTTTAGGATATTCTAAATGGAAGACTGATATAACATAATTTGCAGTGCACCATTTCAATTTAATGTGTGCTCATTGGTCAAGTAATAGGGGTTTAAGTCCTAATAAGGGTCTATAAAATCTTAGAGCACATTTACTACTTAGCTATACACTGTACAATTAATGCATGTATTTACAAGTTGCATAAAAAAAAAGAAATTCGTTGACTGATGAAGGTGTGTGAGAGCCCCTGTCAATCCCAGAAGTGGTACAGCTCATCAACCCGGGCGGTCGCTATGGAGAGGAGTTGCTGAGAAGCGAGCAAGCAATCAGCAGTAGAAACAGACGTAGAAGCAGAGCGAGGCAAAGAGCGAAAGTGCACGGGGATATCATGGCGAAAAAGATTGCTACTCGATTACCACGAGAGTCTGCCGCTCAATGGACTGCAAGCCGCTACAGTTTTGCTTCTCATTTATGGGTTTACCTGTAAGTTATCAGTTTCCTTTAACTTATCTATTTACGAATGTATCTTAGAGTACTGTATATTGAAGTTGTCATATGAAGTTGTTGTTGGTAGCTACTGTACGTGGTAAAGTAGTTAGCTATGCTAACGGAAATGCTAATTCTATGGCCCACAGAATGGGAACGACCTGAGTGCGGTGCTGTGCTGTGCATACTCGCGAGTAAGCGGTTTTGTTGGGACGAATAGGTTTTCTGACTGAATTGTCTCTGGTAAAGTTAGCTAATATTCCCACTCAGTTAGAGTATGAAACTAAGGCTAGTTAACGTTCAAGTATTTACTCCATTAGCTACATTATACCAACAAATGCAATGAAGTTCACTTTTCCCCCGGCATCTTTCGAATCGAAATGTGCAATCGCAACTAATGTTACATGAATGCTGCTTGAGATCTATTGTGTGGCTCTGACCACAACTACTTAGCTTGCTGCAACAAAGGGAAAGCTATCTGATATAGTGTGCTGAAAACTAACTAGCTAATCTCATGTGTCAGACCATTTCGTTTGTTGTGTGCTTTAATGGATTTTGCTGTTCCTATTCTTTCTTGAGTGACAGACCGTTCACTCGACTGGCGCAAGCTAGTGATTGGAATAGCAACAAAGTTTTAAGAAAAATTCCCCTCTCTGATTCCCCACTGAAAATATAGCCACGGTATCATGTTTCATTGATATCGAGAGTGACAGTGATTTAGCAAACTACTGGAATCATAAAATCCCAAATGACTTGTATCGATTTAACCTCCCATGAATCTACTAATAATACAGACTTTCATTTCCTAAATCCCATGCCACCTGTCAGTGCATATGCTGCTGCTTGAGGAAAAGGAGGAAGCCCCCACTACAAAGGTTGCAAAGTTTGAGAAATTTAGAAATAAATGGAATGGAACATGTAAGGCGGGGAGAGGCCGAGCAAAGGGAGAGAAGAGGAGCCTCTTAAGGCTGGGTGTGTGAAGCGGCAGGGGAAATAAAGACATTTCAGTGACTGAGAGAAAAAGCACTGCAGCCGCAGAGTCTGGAAGGATTGACCTGCAGTGTGGCTCCATTCCAGAGCACCTTCCAGTCCGCTGTCACAAACAGAGCAGCTGGGGAGGGAGAGCATACTATACCCCACTCTGGATGAGTCCCAATGGCACCCTATTCCCTTTATAGTGCACATCTTTGACCAGGGCCCATAGAGCTCTAATCAAAGATAATGCACAATATAGGGAATAGGGTGTCATTTGGGACATAACTCTATACATTTTACATTTACATTTTAGTCATTTAGCAGATGCTCTTATCCAGAGCGACTTACAGTTAGTGAATACATACTTTTATACTGGCCCCCGTGGGAATCGAACCCACAACCCTGGCGTTACAAACGCCATGCTCTATCAACTGAGCTACATCCCTGCCGGCCATTCCTCCCCTACCCTGGACGACGCTGGCCAATTGTGCGCCACCCAGAGTCTCGGTCGTGGGCCGGCTGCGACAGAGCCTGGATTCGAACCAGGATCTCTAGTGGCACAGTTAGCACTGCGATGCAGTGCCTTAGACCACTGCGCCACTCAGGAGTATATACTATACCCCATACTCATAGCAGGACACAACACATACTGTACTAGTTTATTATAGGAAAAGATGAACCAGGACAGACCATTAACCAAAGCAAATAACAGCTAATTACTGATCTGTATTATTGTTGTTTTAGTCTGAAGTAATCTGATATGACCCCATTATAGCCGAGATTGGTAATAACTCCCCTTCCACACCCACCCTCCACACACACCTGCATGTATGCCATCTTTCTCACTCTCTTTACGACTACATTATTTATGGGGTTAATAAATCTTGACGGTCAGACAGTAGATAAACAGTGCTTAGAGCTATATTTTTGTAGTAAAACATGATGTAGTGTGTAGACTAGTGTTGGACAGTGTGCTAAGGATTCCTCTGACTGTATGGACTGTGGGGGGATTTTAAGAAGAGCAGATTTGATAGAGATGGAGGGAAGGCGAAATTCCCAGAATGTGTCATTTTCAGCATACCCAGAGTGTAGAAAGACTGATGTCGACTGAGGAGGAGGATGGTCACAGGCGTGGTTCCACCAAACTGTGAGGGTCTGTAATTGAAGACCATAGTTTGGTGGTTTCTTCTTTTCAGGGCTGTGTGGTTCCTTCGCAATATAAATAAATAATGTAGTAATGGAGCCACCTAAATTACAGGCTCAAGATGAAAATAGGTTTGAAAAAAGACATGCAAAGAACAGGTCTAATGCACCGTGACTACAGCATCAGTTTGGCTTTTTAGCTTGTAGTAACTTTGTGTGGTTGGAGGACATCACACTATCGAGCTCCCAGTTTATAGTCCTAAAAACAGAAATTAGTTAGCATTTTCTAGCTCTGGTTCGTTGGCCATTCCTATTGGGGAAATTAATGGGGAAAGAATGGGGTTTGGGATAAATGCCGAAAATAAGGTCTGAGGTTAACAGGCTTAGGGAGATCTTATACGTTTTTGTTCAATGAGATATCAGTCAGGTAACATGACCATTATGCTTTATGTGCTTGTTTTGATTACATAAATACTTAAAAATTCACAGTGATGTTAGCTGATTAAGATTATCTCATAGAACAACAAGTATAAGATCTCCTAAGCCTGTGTTTACCGAATACATTATTTTTGTTGTTTATCCAAAACCCTCACAAACCCCATTCATTTCCCCATAGTCTTTGGCCAACGAGCCATGGCAGAGTTAGCCTCGTTAGTGCCTACAAAAGGCGCCATTACTGATGCTCTCTATTAGTCTCTATGTTACTAATAAATTACCATCATTTTTCTTCCTCTTATTGGACAAAGTCTTCAGAGCCACCCAAACTATTTTGAAACAATTTCAATAAGTCTACACACGACACACCAACTCTGGCCTTGCTATGTTTTGGAAAAGCAAGACATTTTAATTGCTATTGGTAAGCTTAGCTATACAAGGCTTCAAAAGAAGCTGTGTTTGTGGTGCACATCTATGATGAGCAGCTGTTGTATCCCATCTGATCCTCTCTTAATCTCACTTGTGAGGCAGCAGCAGATTCGTTCTGAAATCTCCCAGTCACATTAAAAGGCTCTTTTGAAGGAAGGCCCATCAGCAGATGAGTGTTGTGCTTTATTGTGGGAAGTGGCGGCTGCCGGCTTGCTGCGTGGGGAGCAGGCTGGCTGTGTGGAGCAGGCTGGCTGTGTGGGGAGCAGGCTGGCTGTGTGGGGAGCAGGCTGGCTGTGTGGGGAGCAGGCTAGCTGTGTGGGGAGCAGGCTGGCTGTGTGGGGAGCAGGTTGGCTGTGTGGGGAGCAGGCTGGCTGTGTGGGGAGCAGGCTGGCTGTGTGGGGAGCAGGCTGGCTGTGTGGGGAGCAGGCTGGCTGTGTGGGGAGCAGGCTGGCACACAGGCAACCTAAGTGTTGCCATTGCTTCTTTGAGTCTTCCATAGCTATAAGTGGGTGGCATAAATGGCTTCCAGATATTCGTCACAGTTAATGACCATACTGTGAATGAATAGAGGCAACCTTTTGAAAACTATTTTGCCTACCGCTGTCAGGAATTTGTTTTTTCCACTTGGAAAGCAGATCACAGCACGCACCTGATGCAAATGGGGCATTGTGGTTTAACAGTGAGGTATTAAAGAGTGGCACAGGGCAGGGTAGGCAGGATGTGCACAGTCAGCAGAGTAGTCCCTCAAGGATAGGAGCTCATGGGTTATGGGAAACTAGTGTGGCTCCTTTTTCACCACTCACTCTACCTTTCACTCACTCAACTGTCAGTTGTAATGGACCCACACACATACAGTGCTAACTCTGTCACGTAGACTTCGGTAACTCCTGCAGACATGCTCTGTTGATGTATGTGATTTGAGGAGACAGTGCTTGTTAACGCAAACAGACCTTTGTTTGCGGTGATTTGATTTCCACATGCAAATAGCCCTCACACTTATGACAGACTATTTTATTCTGGGATAAAAAGCGACATTTCAAACATCATCACGTCTTTACTCTGGATGTGTCAGCTGGGAGACCTTCAAAGTTCAATCAACAAAAAGTAGGCTAGCTTCTTCCTGATTTTCGCACATAATCAGCTTGAGTGACAGTTTAGGTAGTATGTATCCCTAAGCGAATGAATGACAATTTGAATCGTACTCTTATCTCCCCTACAGTCCTAGCTTAAACAAATAAAATCTAATTTTATTTGTCACATGCGCCGAATACAACATGTGTAGACCTTACCATGAATTGCTTACAGAAGCCCTTAACCAACAATGCAGACTTTTTTCAAAAAGTACGAAATATTTGCTAAAAAAATTTATGAAATAAACTAAAGTAAGAAAAATCTAAAT
Source organism: Coregonus clupeaformis (assembly GCF_020615455.1). Classification (NCBI taxonomy): domain Eukaryota; kingdom Metazoa; phylum Chordata; class Actinopteri; order Salmoniformes; family Salmonidae; genus Coregonus; species Coregonus clupeaformis. The sequence goes on along the minus strand of NW_025533490.1, from coordinate 1,271,029 downwards.
AAGTAACACAATAAAAATAACAATAACGAGGCTATATACAGGAGGTTCCGGTACTGAGTCAATGTGCGAAGGGGTATAGGTTAGTCGAGGTAAATTGAGGTTATATGTACATTTAGGTAGGGGTAAAGTGACTATGCATAGATAATAAACAGTGAGTAACAGCAGCGTAAAAAAGGGGGTCAATACAAATAGTCCGGGTAGCCATTCAATTAACTGTTTAGCAGTCTAATGGCTTGGGGGTAGAAGCTGTTAAGGAGTCTTTTGGACCAAGACTTGGCGCTCCGGTACCACTTGCCGTGCGGTAGCAGAGAGAACAGTCTATGACTAGGGTGGCTGGAGGGGCAATAGGCGTTGTCGTGCCCTCTTCACGACTGTCTTGGTGTGTTTGGACCATGATAGTATGTTAGTGATGTGGACTGACAAGAGACTTGAAGCTCTCGAACCTGCTCCGCTACAGCCCTGTCGATGTGAATGGGGGTGTGCTCGGCCCCCTTTTCCTGTCGTCCCACGATCAGCTTTTTTGCCTTGCTCACATTGAGGGAGAGGTTGTTGTCCTGGCACCACACTGCCAGGGACTCTGACCTCCTCCCTGTAGGCTGTCTCATCATTATTGGGGATCAGGCCTACCACCCGTTGTGTCGTCAGCAAACTTAATGATGTTGTTGAGTCATGCGTGGCCACGCAGTCGTGGGTGAACAGGGAGTACAGGAGCGGACTAAGCACACACCCCCTGAGGGGCCCCGTGTTGAGGATCAGCGTGGTAGATGTGTTGTTGCCTACCCTTACCACCTGGGGGGCGGCCCATCAGGAAGTCGAGATCCAGTTGCAGAGGGAGGTGTTTAGTCCCAGGGTCTGTAGCTTAGCGATGATCTTTGAGGGCACTATAGTGTTGAACGCTGAGCTGTAGTCAACGAACAGTATTCTCACGTTGGTGTTCCTTTTGTCCAGGTGGGAATAGGGCAGTGTGCAGTGCAATGGAGATTGCGTCATCTGTGGGTCTGTTGGGGCAGTATGCGAATTGTAGTGGGTCTAGGGTTTCTGGGTTGATGGTGTTGATGTGAGCCATGACCAGCCTTTGAAATCACTTCATGGCTACAGACGTGAGTGCTACGGGGTGATAGTCATTAGCCAGGTTACCTTGGCGTTCTTGGGCACAGGGACTATGGCGGTCTGCTTGAAACATGTAGGTATTACAGACTCGGTCAGGGAGAGGTTGAAAATGTCTGAAGCCACTTGCCAGTTGGTCTTCGCATGCTCTGAGTACGCGCCCTGGTAATCCGTCTGGCACTGCGGCCTTGTAAATGTTGAACTGTTTAAAGGTCTTACTCACATCGGTTGTGGAGAGCGTGATCACACAGTCATCCAGAACAGCTGGAGCTCTCATGAATGGTTCAGTGTTGATTGCCTCAAAGCGAGCATAGAAGGCATTTAGCCTGTCTGGTAGGCTCGTGTCACTGGGCAGCTTGCGGCTGGGTTTCCCTTTGTAATCCGTAATAGTTTGCAAGCCCTGCCACATCCGACGAGCATCAGAGCCAGTGTAGTAGGATTCAATGTTAGTCCTATATTGACACTTTGCCTGTTTGATGGTTCGTCGGAGGGCATAGCGGGATTTCTTATAAGCATCCGGATTAGTGTCCCGCTTCTTGAAAGCGGCAGCTCTAAATCAAATCAAATCAAATTTTATTTGCCACATTCGCTGAATACAACAGGTGTAGACATTACCGTGAAATGCTTACTTACAGCCCTTAACCAACAATGGGAAAAAAAGAGCAGAAGTCAAATAAAATAACAGTAGGGAGGCTATATACACGGGGATACCGGTGCAGAGTCAATGTGCAGGGGAACCGGGTAGTTGAGGTAATATGTACATGTGGGTAGAGTTAAAGTGACTGCATAAATAATAAACAGTAATTAACTCTAGCCTTTAGCTCAGTGCAGATGTTGCTTGTAATCCATGGCTTCTGGTTTAGATATGTACGTATGGTCACTGTGGGGATGACGTCGTCGATACACTTATTGATGAAGCCGGTGACTGATGTGGTATACTCCTCAATGTGGAGTAAAGGTGATCTAGAGTTTTTTTTCCTCTGGTTGCACATGTGACATGCTAGTAGAAATGAGGTAAATTGGATTTACATTTTCCTGCATTAAAGTCCCCGGCCACTAGGAGCGCCGCTTCTGGGTGAGTATTCTCTAGTTTGCTAATGGCCTTATACAGCTCGTTGAGTGTGGTCTTTGTGCCTGCATCGGTTTGTGGTGGTAAATAGACAGCTACGAAAAATATAGATGAAAAGTCTCTTGGTAAATAGTGTGGTCTACAGCTTATCATGAGGTACTCTACCTCAGGCGAGCAAAACCTCGAGACTGTTCTGTCTTGCCGATGCACGAAAAACCCAGCCAACTATACAGGTAAAAGTCAGTAAATTAGAATATTTTGAAAAACTTGATTTATTTCAGTAATTGCATTCAAAAGGTGTAACTTGTACATTATATTTATTCATTGCACACAGACTGATGCATTCAAATGTTTATTTCATTTAATTTTGATGATTTGAAGTGGCAACAAATGAAAATCCAAAATTCCGTGTGTCACAAAATTAGAATATTACTTAAGGCTAATACAAAAAGGGATTTTTAGAAATGTTGGCCAACTGAAAAGTATGAAAATGAAAAATATGAGCATGTACAATACTCAATACTTGGTTGGAGCTCCTTTTGCCTCAATTACTGCATTAATGCGGCGTGGCATGGAGTCGATGAGTTTCTGGCACTGCTCAGGTGTTATGAGAGCCCAGGTTGCTCTGATAGTGGCCTTCAACTCTTCTGCGTTGTTGGGTCTGGCATTCTGCATCTTCCTTTTCACAATACCCACAGATTTTCTATGGGGCTAAGGTCAGGGGAGTTGGCTGGCCAATTTAGAACAGAAATACCATGGTCCGTAAACCAGGCACGGGTAGATTTTGCGCTGTGTGCAGGCGCCAAGTCCTGTTGGAACCTGAAATCTCCATCTCCATAGAGCAGGTCAGCAGCAGGAAGCATGAAGTGCTCTAAAACTTGCTGGTAGACTGCTGCGTTGACCCTGGATCTCAGGAAACAGAGTGGACCCGACACCAGCAGATGACATAGCACCCCCAAACCATCACTGATGGTGGAAACTTTACACTAGACTTCAGGCAACGTGGATCCTGTGCCTCTCCTGTCTTCCTCCAGACTCTGGGACCTCGATTTCCAAAGGAAATGCAAAATTTGCTTTTCGTCAGAAAAACATGACTTTAGACCACTCAGCAGCAGTCCAGCTCTTTTTTTCCTTAGCCCAGGTGAGACGCTTTTCGCGCTGTTTCTTGGTCAACAGTGGCTTGACACGAGGTATGCGGCAGTTGAAACCCATGTCTTTCAAGCGTCTCTTGGTGGTGGATCTTGAAGCCCTGACTCCAGCAGCTGTCCACTCCTTGTGAATCTCCCCCACATTTTTGAATGGGTTTTTTTTCACAATCTTGACTAGGCGCGGTGATCCCTATCGCTTGTACACTTTTTTTCTGACCACAGTTTTTCCTTCCCTTTGCCTCTCTATTAATGTGTTTGGACACAGAGCTCTGAGAACAGCCAGCCTCTTCTGCAATAACCTTTTGTGTCTTTCCCTCCTTGTGCAATGTGTGCGATGGTCGCCTTTTGGACAGCTGTCAAATCTGAAGTCTTCCCCATGTTTGTGTAGGCTTCAGAACTGGACTGAGAGACCATTTAAAGCCCTTTGCAGGTGTTTTGAGTTAATCAGCTGATTAGTTTGTGGCACCAGGTGTCTTCAAAATGTAACCCTTACACAATATTCTAATTTTGTGACACACGGAATTTTGGATTTTCATTTGTTGCCACTTCAAATCATCAAAATTAAATGAAATAAACATTTGAATGCATCAGTCTGTGTGCAATGAATAAATATAATGTACAAGTTACACCTTTTGAATGCAATTACTGAAATAAATCAAGTTTTTCAAAATATTCTAATTTACTGACTTTTACCTGTATATTATCCATGTCCTTGTTCAGCCATGACTCGGTGAAACATAAGATATTACAGTTTTTAATGTCCCGTTGGTAGGATAGTCTCCAGTGATTGCACGTTCGCCAGTAGGACGGATGGTATAGGCAGATTATCCACTCACCGATTAATTCTCATCAAGCACCCGGATCTGCGCCCCCTGTATCGGCGTCTCCTCTTCATGCGAATTAGGGGGATTTGGGCATGGTCCGGGAGGAGCTGTAAATCTTTCGCCTCCGATTCGTTAAAGAAATAATCTTAATTCAGTCTGAGGTGAGTAATCTCTGTTCTGATGTCCACAAGCTCTTTTCGGTCATAAGAGATGGTGGCAGAAACATTATGTACAAAAAAGTTACAAAGAACGCAAAAAAAACACACCGAATAGCACGATTGGTTAGGAGCCCGTACAACGGCAGCCATCCCCTCCGGCGCCATCTTATAGCTCACAGGTACTGGAGCCCCTGTGGGCCATGTGAATCAAACAAACTCATCATGACTCGGGAGGGAGGGAGCTACTGTGTCCTCGTCCCTGTCACCAAAGACATTACACAAAGAGCTTGTTTGTTTGCAGCGCTTCTCTGTCTCTTTGTAGTTACGCTGGAAGTTTTTAACAAGGGACTGCCATGTGGAGGGAGCTATCTGGGGAGCAAAGCTGTAGGAGTAGCACGGTACCGAGTACAATTTCAGTCTTATTCTGGGGTCCCTTTTGACATGGTCTTCCCCAAATGGCACCCTATTCCTATCTTATTGGCACCAGTGGAGAGCATCGGCCATATCCCCAGTGAGTGCGCACTGCGCATATTCACTCTTTATCATTGTTGGGTCAGTGCCACTTAAAAGTTTGTTTTTGGACAATAATTTCCTCCTTCAGTTTAGATGGACCTCATATTCTATTTGTCTCCCCTTAACATAGGTCTATTATATGGACAATGTCGTTTTTATTGATCAGGGTCGGCAGAGTAGGCTAAATTATCTGCTAAAGTCTCCAGTCATATAAAGTGTAGTAGAGTTGCATGAAATGTGTTTTTCCCGTGCAAAGAAAGAAGAAACGTATCTGTTATAGCCTAAGCCAAGACCTCTACTCTATACGCACTCAGCCATGCATTGAACAGTCTTTTTTGCGAACAGTGTTTGAGTTATATTATTAGCCTAAATTATGACTATCCAATCTACTCATCACATTACGAATAGTAGGCTATCTTGCATAAGTCTGCAAATGCGATGATGCATGGAATGATTATTATAAAGGTGCATTTTAATGGTGAAAATGTACTTCCCCAAACTTGAAACTCACACGCCGCCTATGCACAGGCTAGTGATTTTGTTGTTCTTTACTCGTCTTGTTGGCTGAGGAAAAGTAAATGTGGACAGTTATTCTAACATATTCAAAGTGCGCAGTAAGGACACACGTCATTGCATCCTCGACTTGTGTGTTCTGTTAAGATGAATTACCATAATCTAAATGTGATCTCTGTCATTCTGAGCACCATGGGTGGACGCCCTAATCAGGTTACTCACCCAATGCATTGTTACAGGTTTTGGTTTTTGCATTTGTTTTGAGGTTGGACTTTAGCACGTTTAGCTCGTTAGCACGTAGGGCGCACCAATTGGTGTCACCTCGTTAGTCAGTATGTGTTACACCTGTGCCGTTTGCCATCTCGTTAGTGGGAAGGTGTTTCACCTGTGTTGGCCAAGGTGCTATTTAAGAGTGGCTGGCCGAGTGCTGCAGTGGTCTTGAGAGATGTGTAGGGTCAACATCTTTAGTTGGCGCTCCCTATTTGATTTCTATAAAACATTTTCCTCCACCTTTTTGGTTTGCTTCCTATCTTTAAGTTTGGTATGGGTTTTTATTTTTTGCCTCTTCTTGGGCAAATTTAGTGGGCACTTATGGTGGGTGTCTTTTAGGTTCCAGTTGTTGTTGCTAGTCAACTTTTAGTGTACGCCGAGTGTCTTTCAGAACCCCTCCTAAAACCCCATCTGTTTCGTTTTGGTTATTGTTCAGTGACTCTTTGTTAGTTCCCCCTTCTTTTTGAGCGACATTTTTGGTTTTCTTGCTGGGGAACATAACAGCAAATGGGTCCGGTAAATGTAAAATGCTGCCGGTCAAATGTCCGGCGCCACATTTTCATAACGGAAACCCTGATGCAGACTGAGTTGCATGGTCATGTTCGCTGTTGCTGCACTATCATGGTGAGAAGTACATTGGACTGAGGCTGATCATGGAGGCAAGGTTACCAAGTGCTTTATCCTAGGACTACTTGTGAGCTTAGCTGGCTGACCCATTAGTTTTATAATCCATCCTTGAGGCTTACATGGTATATGAGGCCTGTCAGAATGTCTTACTTAGGAAATACCTATTCAAATGCTATTTACCATTGCCCTTCTCTGACATTCTGAGCTTGGATCACAATTACCAGGTAATCTGGCCTTCTTGTGTGAAGCTTTGGATTCTAGTGTACATTTGGCTGTAATTTGTAATGAGTGCAAAATTAGCCAGATGGTCAAGCAATGCTGTGCATGTGATTGACATTCGTTGTTGGCTGCTATTCTTCAAGTCCTGCCACCACTGCTGAATTTGACAAAGCACATTTTCACCCCGCATCACTACCACTGAGGAATTTCTCAGCTGAATACCATTTCAAGTAGCCTGACTTATAGGACTACTTTCTGCCTGGTCGTTGACCACCAGTGATAAAAAACGAGGTAGATCATAAGAATGGCACAAGGCTTAAATCCTCCCTTCCGGATCACAAGCCTGAAGCCTACGTGTCTCAAATGATGTCAGACACCCAAAACCAGGCTCTGTGAGGCAGCCAAAAGACCTGTCCACTAACATGGAGTAATTGATTTGGCTTTCGGAGCGACCCAGCCGCTTGTTTAATATATACAGCAGCCATGTCTCTAATGGGATTTCAGACCACCATGTCCCAACTGGGGCTCTGCCAACTATTACTTTCCTAGCTTACTTCTCCCAGCTAGGCTATCCCAGCTAGGCTAGCGGTCTATCCACATCCCTCTCTGGCTCTGTAGGTACTTTCCACTCACCTCTCACCAGACATCTCTAGACTGCTCTGCGTCCCAAATGGCACCCTATTCCCTATAAAGTGAACTACTTTTGACCAGAGCAGACCTGGTCTCCTTTTCTGCTTTCATTCCCAGCTCACAGTGATACTGTTATGTGACAAAAGCTGGATGGATCTTCGTGCTGCTTTGAGTTTCAATATAATCTGACAGGCTTTGACGGTGACATGGGGTGCAGACTGAGGCTTCTGTGACTGTCATTGTGTTGATGAAATAGGTCCACCTGTCAACAACCCCACTAGGCTACTTTTTACAAACAGTAGGGGAGATGGATGATAGAAGATTGCTCTGCTGTCTTACGACAAACATGATTGTCTGTTAGCTGTTTTTATTGTGACTTTACTCTGAATTGTGAAAGCAAGGGAACAAAACAGCTGGCCAGTTCTATTTAAAGTTTAAAAAGGAATTCTGGTATATTTCTAATTAGGCTTATCCACGAATCACCCTAAAGAAAGTCAAGGAGACAAGGGAAGATAGGACAATAGTACCATCTGTGAATGGGAGGAGTAGTAAGCGTTTGGCTGGGAAGGTTTTGGACAATAAATAGACACTTGTCATTCTGGACATGTTTTAGTCCAGACAGTTGTGATTGTTTAATGTGTCCCTCCTTTAAAAAAAATAGCAGAATAAGCAAATCATAGCCATCCTAACTGTTCAAACTAAGTGGGTGGTTCAGTGTATCAAGACCGATTACTGCACTAATCTGGAGGAGGAAAAGGTTGAGACAGAGAGCATGAGGGAGAGAGTTGGAGTGGCTAGAAAGTACACGCCCTCTGGGAGGATGCCACGCAGACCAAGCTAGTGCTTTTACGGAGCACTGGAGCACACACAGATCATTGGCTTTGTTTTTGTTGTGTTTGGTTTCCCTTCCTCCTCGATTGTTTGTGCTGATTGCTGACATGGGCAGTGATGTAGACTGTTTGAGAACGCCCAGAGCACCAGGAATGATTGACGCAGAACATAAAGTAAATCTGCACACTGGTGTAATGCTCCCAACGTGTTTAATAGGACAATGTTTCAAGCCCAAACTCTGTCTTCGTCAAATTATTGGGACGGTACTGTGCACTGCAGTAGAGCTGGGACGATAAACCAAAAATGGACACCGACCATATCGATCACTTATCGCAGGCATTCAGCTGATATTGTTCCTTACGATTAGTAGCCTATACTAGAGAAATGTGAAGTTTGAAATGAAATAGGTTTGCTAATATGGGTGATGGCTACAACCATCAAACTGGTAGTAGTTTAAAGAATAATAAAAAATAAACTGTGGTGCACATTAATGTTATAAACGTATCGTTCTATTTATCATTATCACATCAATTCAGGCAATTTATCGCAATATGGAATCGCTCTGCCATTTCCTGGTTGCTAAAATTTTAATAGTTCACCTAATTTCAGTTTGTGACAAAACAAGCAATGTATAGTGTAGAGCCCTCAAACTCAACTCTGGACCGTGAAGCCAGTTCCACTGCATTTCTTTCATTGTGTTCCTCTAATCAGGGACTGATTTAGACCTGGGACACCAGGTGGGTGCAATTCATTATCAGGTACAACAGAAAACCAGCAGGCTCCAGACCTCGTAGGGTAAGAGTTGAATACCACTGGTGTAGAGAATCATTGTACCATCTAAACCGCTGTGAAATGTCTTAACCAAAAATATTATATTTTCAGTAGTTTGAAGCTGGTGTACAAAACCGAAAGTAGAAGACGCAAAAGCTAAACTTAAGAACTTGAAGAATAGAAATAGTGCACATCGAACAGATCTACTGCTTCTTAGAGTTGCTTTCAATGACATATCTATAACTTATATTTCTATGTGAATTTGGTCAGGTCGCCCAAAAAGTTACATATTGCAGCTTTAAGTGTCTTAATAAATAGGCACTAAAAATTAATTATATACAGTGCCTTCGGAAAGTTCAGACCCTTAACTTTTTCCACATTTTGTTAGCCTTATTCTAAAATTTATTAAATATTTTTTCCCCCTCAATCTACACACAATACCCAATAATGACAAAGCAAAAACAGGTTTAGAAATGTTTGCTAAAAACTCCCGGAAATATTACATTTACGTAAGTATTCAGACCCTTTACTCAGTACTTTGTTGAAGCACCTTTGGCAGCGGTTACAACCTTGAGTCTTATTGGGTATGACACTACAAGCTTGGCACACCTGTATTTGGGGAGGTTCTCCCATTCTTCTCTGCAGATCCTCTCAAGCCCTGTCAGGTTGGATGGGGAGCGTTGCTGCACAGCTATTTTCAGGTCTCTCCAAAGATGTTCGATCAGGTTCAAGTCCGGGCTCTGGCTGGGCCACTCAATGACATTCAGGGACTTGTCCCGAAGTCACTCCTGCGTTGTCCTGGCTGTGTGCTTAGGGTCGTTGTCCTGTTGGAAGGTGAACCTTCGCCCCAGTCTGAGGTCCTGAGCGCTCTGGAGCAGGTTTTCATCAAGGATCTTTCTGTACTTTGCTCCGTTCATCTTTGCCTCGATCCTGACTAGTCTCCCAGTCCCTGCCGCTGAAAAACATCCCCACAGCATGATGCTGCCACCACCATGCTTCACAGTAGGGATGGTGCCAGGTTTCCTCCAGATGTGACGCTTGGCATTCAGGCCAAAGAGTTCAATCTTGGTTTCATCAGACCAGAGAATCTTGTTTCTCATGGTTTGAGAGTCTTTAGGTGCCTTTTGGCAAACTCCAAGCGGGCTGTCATGTGCCTTTTACTGAGGAGTGGCTTCCGTCTGGCCACTCTACCATAAAGGCCTGATTGGTGGAGTGCTGCAGAGATGGTTGTCCTTCTGGAAGGTTCTCCCATCTCCACAGAGGAACTCTAGAGCTCTGTCAGAGTGACCATCGGGTTCTTGGTCACCTCCCTGACCAAGGCCCTTCTCCCCCGATTGCTCAGTTTGGCCGGGTAGAGTCTTGGTGGTTCCAAACGTCTTCCATTTAAGAATGATGGAGGCCACTGTGTTCTTGGGGACCTTCAATGCTGCAGACATTTTTTGGTACCCTTCCCCAGATCTGTGCCTCGACACAATCCTGTCTCGGAGCTCTATGGACAATTCCTTCGACCTCATGGCTTGGTTTTTGCTCTGACATGCACTGTCAACTGTGGGACCTTATATAGACAGGTGTGTGCCTTTCCAAATCATGTCCAATCAATTGAATTTACCACAGGTGGACTCTAATCAAGTTGTAGAAACATCTCAAGGATGATCAATTGAAACAGGATGCACCTGAGCTCAATTTCGAGTCTCGTAGCAAAGAGTCTGAATTCTTATGTAAATAAGGTATTTGTTTTTTTATCTGTTTCGCTTTGTCATTATGGGGTATTGTGTGTAGATTGCTGAAGATCTTTATTTATTTAATCAATTTTAGAATACGGCTGTAACGTAACAAAATGTGGCAAAAGTCAATGGGTCTGAGTACTTTCCGAAGGCACTGTAAATCATGTAGTTTAAGTGGCTGAATATGGTCTGGCTATTGGACAAATTAGATGGTAAAACATCTTGCTCAGCAGTTTTGGTCCAGTTCACTTGGCTAGCTAGGAACTTATGCTTAGAAAGTAAATGGTTGATATAGATCATAATTTTACTAAGTTTAAACAAGTTCATAGCTTCACTAGAAGCATCCCCTTATTAAGAATCGTTTATCTAAAGCAATGGCCTGCATGGAGCCCATAAAGCATGGTATTATATCATATATGTCTAGCCTAAATTATCAAGACATTCTCAAGGAAACTTAAATGTACAGATTAACTATTTTCTTGGACTGTTAGGGAACAATACATTCAGTGATCTGTGTCTCAGAGGACGCTTGTCAACTACAATGAGGGAAAAGACTGCTCCCTTTCTCCCTCCACACCACAGAGGAATGCTACTGTTGTCTCTTACGATAGTTGTCAACATTATGGATTTACTGTAGGACCTGAAGATAAATAAATAAAGTAGCCTATTACCTGATATTGTCTGCACAAGCATGGACATGGTTTAATTACATCCTGAAATTGAACTAGTAAATTTAAACAGATTGTCTTTTGGTTATAGACAAAAATCAGATGACTGACTTGTTTTCCTGCTCCTCCTCAAGCTGACTGGCCAAAAGAAGACTCTAGGGCATGGGAACACTTGCAACATTTTGCTCGATCACTAATCCCTCCCCATTGCCAAGATTCCTAAAGACCATTTTCTAATTATAGCCAGGCACTGCAAGGGCAGACATCGTTAATAGGCCTGTGAATTTAAGCGGTAATTTAAAAATAAAATTGTAGCCTATAGCTTGTAACAAATACAGTTCCAATCTCCCAGGACCTATTCCTCTGCTGAAATGACCATGCTGGAAGGCTTCAATTAGGAAAGAGTGAAAGCAAATCATCCTAGCTACAAACCCTGTATTCTGTTTTTGAATACTTTGGTAATTTCTTATATAACAAAGTAACATGTCTGAGGCATAAGTATATCCTATATAAATGCAATACATCCTTTATCTAGCCTATGTACCATTGATTAAAGTAATTGGTGGGACACTTGTGTAGCCTTGTTGATGTTTGTATTACTTTGAGATAGATAAAAGGACTAGAATCTGTCCTTTGTGTTTTGTTTTTATAGATGTTACCAGTGGCGACCCGTCATTCAGGGCAGGTGGGGCAGAGCCCCACCTGTTTTGAGCCCCACATTTTTAGCATGTTATTTTGACATTAATACGTGTCACATATCAGTTTGCAAACAATGGAAGAAAAAAATATATATCATTGAGTTAATAAAGCCTCCATACAAACATGGTCTCTTTTTTGCTTTCTTGAGTAAGGCAGCACCAAAATGCAGGTGTTTCAGCCTAGCTCAGTGCTTTATGTGGTGGTGGGGCAACCAGCGGAAAATACGGAGCGTAGGGATTGGTAATGTTCTCTAGTTGCGCCGTGATTGGCTCAGTGTTCTGTCACTCATGGGGACACTACGTCACTGCCAAATCTATGGGTAGAGTTCGAAAATTCAAGCCCCTTGGGTGCTGCCGTAGAGTTACATTAGAAGTGCCCATCCAAGAAGGCTCAAGGTCATTGGCCACAGATAAAATGACGTCAAATCACGTTATATCTACAGTAGCTTTGATTGGACTGATCATTTCAACGTCATACTTTCAAAATCTTAGCTAGCAGTCGTCATCATCATGAATCAAGTCGACAATCTACTGGCAAAACCTTTTTAATCCTTGTCATATGAAGAGAAATAATGAAGAGAAATTATAGATAAAACGTATCGGTGCTCATCGGCCATTAGACAAATATTACACAACAAGTTGGAAATCGCTAATTCAACAATGTGTGGTTTGGAAGGAATCACTAGCCTGCTATTCAGTGGAGTGGGTGTGTGGTCAACTGGGAAATCTGACTTCAGTGAGTTCAAGACAACTGGGAACTCAGGAAAAAAAACTAGCTCTGACTGGGAAAATACTTGGAATTGTAAGTCAGGAACTCGGCCTCTTTCTAGAGCTACGACCTGAAGATCACTGACGGCATCATGATTCAACCTTGTTTTTTTCCGAGTTCCCAGTTGTCTTGAAAGCACCATAAATTCAGAGAATACCAGACTTTGATGCCAAAGTTTGATGACCAAATATGCCCACGAAGGACCGCCGCGCCACCTTCCTGTTCAAGTGAGCACAGCACAACAAGGTGAGTCCAAAAATGTATTGTATGCTGCTGCATAAATGATGTAATATGCCAGGGAGATATGTATACTGTAGCTAAGAAAGTAATACTAAGTGTATGTTGTGTAGTAAGCTGTTAGTAGCCCATGTGCTTCACCCTAATAATTTGGTCTATTGTTCTGACTTGGTGGTGCACATGTAGCCTATAACATGTTTCAGAGAAACGTAATCATCAAATATTGTAAGAGCTTTCATTGTCTGCTTATATGCCCCCTTTATTTATCCTATGGTTCTGACTTGGTGTACAGGGAGAACACTGTAAGAATGGCCCATGTTCTGAATTCTGTCGATGTACATTTCAAAAGTGCTGAACAAATAGTTATATTAACTACGTCTGTCCTAGCTCGCTCATTAACGTCTTAATCGAAATTACGGATTGCCTCTTATCTGCTTGTTGTCCCCTTATGCCATAGTTTGTACATCTCAATTGTCAGTAGAAACCACATTTGTTTAAGCAAGTCAGCTATATCAGCTATGTTTTTTTTTAAGCAGTAAATTAGGCTGAATGAACTGTTTCGCTGCCAGACAAGGCTCCGCTGATAGCCTGGTGTAGCAGTGGTAAGAAGTTAGGACAGCTACAGTGGGGAAAAAAAGTATTTAGTCAGCCACCAATTGTGCATGTTCTCCCACTTAAAAAGATGAGAGAGGCCTGTAATTTTCATCATAGGTACACGTCAACTATGACAGACAAATTGAGGGAAAATAAATCCAGAAAATCACATTGTAGGATTTTTAATGAATTTATTTGCAAATTATGGTGGAAAATAAGTATTTGGTCACCTACAAACAAGCAAGATTTCTGGCTCTCACAGACCTGTAACAACTTCTTTAAGAGGCTCCTCTGTCCTCCACTCGTTACCTGTATTAATGGCACCTGTTTGAACTTGTTATCAGTATAAAAGACACCTGTCCACAACCTCAAACAGTCACACTCCAAACTCCACTATGGCCAAGACCAAAGAGCTGTCAAAGGACACCAGAAACAAAATTGTAGACCTGCACCAGGCTGGGAAGACTGAATCTGCAATAGGTAAACAGCTTGGTTTGAAGAAATCAACTGTGGGAGCAATTATTAGGAAATGGAAGACATACAAGACCACTGATAATCTCGCTCGATCTGGGGCTCCATGCAAGATCTCACCCCGTAGGGTCAAAATGATCACAAGAACGGTGAGCAAAAATCCCAGAACCACACGGGGGGACCTAGTGAATGACCTGCAGAGAGCTGGGACCAAATTAACAAAGCCTACCATCAGTAACACACTACGTCGCCAGGGACTCAAATCCTGCAGTGCCAGACGTGTCCCCCTGCTTAAGCCAGTATATGTCCAGGCCCGTCTGAAGTTTGCTAGAGTGCATTTGGATGATCCAGAAGAGGATTGGGAGAATGTCATATGGTCAGATGAAACCAAAATAGAACTTTTTGGTAAAAATTCAACTCGTCGTGTTTGGAGGACAAAGAATGCTGAGTTGCATCCAAAGAACACCATACCTACTGTGAAGCATGGGGGTGGAAACATCATGCTTTGGGGCTGTTTTTCTGCAAAGGGACCAGGACAACTGATCCGTGTAAAGGAAAGAATGAATGGGGCCATGTATCGTGAGATTTTGAGTGAAAACCTCCTTCCATCAGCAAGGGCATTGAAGATGAAACGTGGCTGGGTCTTTCAGCATGACAATGATCCCAAACACACCGCCCGGGCAACGAAGGAGTGGCTTCGTAAGAAGCATTTCAAGGTCCTGGAGTGGCCTAGCCAGTCTCCCAGATCTCAACCCCATAGAAAATCTTTGGAGGGAGTTGAAAGTCTGTGTTGCCCAGCGACAGCCCCAAAACATCACTGCTCTAGAGGAGATCTGCATGGAGGAATGGGCCAAAATACCAGCAACAATGTGTGAAAACCTTGTGAAGACTTACAGAAAACGTTTGACCTGTGTCATTGCCAACAAAGGGTATATAACAAAGTATTGAGAAACTTTTGTTATTGACCAAATACTTATATTCCACCACAATTTGCAAATAAATTCATTAAAGATCCTACAATGTGATTTTCTGGATTTTTTTTTCTCATTTTGTCTGTCATAGTTGACGTGTACCTATGATGAAAATTACAGGCCTCTCATCTTTTTAAGTGGGAGAACTTGCACAATTGGTGGCTGACTAAATACTTTATTCCCCCCACTGTATATGTTGGCCCTAACAGTTTGTGGTCACCGTTTGTCACCATTCTAGTGCAATTAATGTATTGTTTAGTGTTGTGTATTGGCTTTGCTGGCATGCATCCCCCAATTATTTTGTTTTTGTTTGATTTACATGCTAAAATCGCCCCTGGGTGTTACACAGAGACAGATGGCACAGTAGAGTCCTAAAGATAGAGATGGTGTGTGTCCCAAATGACACCCTATTCCCTACAGTGCACTACTTTTGACCGGAACCCTATGGAGGGAGTATATGGAATGGATAATATGTTGCCACTTGGAACACACCCATAGAGATTACATTTACATTTTAGTCATTTAGCAGACGCTCTTATCCAGAGCGACTTACAGTTAGTGAGTGCATACATTTTTCATACTGGCTCCCCGTGAGAATCTAACCCACAACCCTGGCGTTGCAAGCGCCATGCTTTACCAACTGAGCTACACGGGCCATGATGGAGATGAGAAGGAGGGATCTGAGTATGTACGTAGCCTAATGAACATGGGTTTCCATTGTCACATGGGTATCCCCCCCGTCCCCGTCCAACTAACGGAAACCCGCCGGCTCATAAATATTTTAAACAAAATCAGTATTCACAGCATCACAGGAAATGTCTTGCTCAAATACAAAGGCCACGCTCATTATCCAAAGTGTTTACATCCCTTTAATATTGAATCATAATGTTTTCCTCCTATTTGATATCCTATTTGATATCCTGTGTCCCCATCACATGTCTTCAGGCTCTACGACTCTCCCACGTCTTTCAGTTCTGTTGTCTGATATGTGACTGCCTCCATCATCGTCATATAGCAGTTTAGAGTGAAGGAATGTCAGGACCGCTAGATGACTGATTTTTGAAAGAGTTTGCTACTGCTAACTACAAATACAGGCAAAAAGTCTGAAAAGGGAAAGAAAAATCCCTGGGAATCATTTTAAAGCTAAAAGAAAAACAATCCCATTTCCTCCAGGGTCTCTGTGGCATGTAGGAAACTGTGAGAAATTAATGAAACTACAGTAACAGTATTTAGTTGAGGATGTGGATGAGTTTTTGTTTTTTCACATTAACTAATTACTATCTGCTGGGATTTGTAAATGCCTCTGTCTCCCAGACAGTGAGTCCCCACCTATCCCCCTAAGACTCTGGCTTGATGTATTTCAGTCTATTTCTGTCTGCGTGTAATTGTAAGTTGAGTTGAGGTTGTGATTTTTAAACTTAGTTTGTGAACCAGAGAAAGTACCTAGTCCTTCAAAGGAGACTCTTGTGTGATGAGAGTTTTGGAAGGAAGTCCAGTGCCCAGCCCTTGTTAGTTCAGATAGTATACTGTCCCCTGGAGTGTCATCCGTCTGTATCTGTGTGTGTTTCTAGGCACGGCTCACTGCTGGATTTACACTTGAGCATTGTTAGAGCGACTGTATCCCAATCGGTACCGTAACCCTATAGTGCACTACTTTTGACCAGGTTCCATGTGGCTCTAGTCAAAAGTAGTGCACTATATAGGACAAATAGTTGTCCATTTGGGATGCATCCAGAGAGACTGCTGGTAGGAACAGCATACGACTCAGCTCTACTCCTTCACGCAACTGTTGACACAGCGCGTAGTGGGGTGTTAGATGCTTGGTTGGTATAGTTTTCAGTCTGTGGTATGGAAGCCTGCATGATCAGCTGTGAATTACAGCCCAAAAGAGCTCAGCTTACCATACCTATGTCTTGTCACGGCTCTGTAATATGATGTTTGGGAATGATTCAGTTATAGATTCAGTTAAATTGATCAAAAACAAACCATAAAGCACAATTCAATTTTCTGGTTGTCTCATAAGTATTTACAATGTATTGGCCCAAGAATGTCATGGCTGTCTGACTGACTCTGGGGTGGTGAGAGAATGTTTTCAGGGCTTAGTAATGTCTGCTTCTGAGTTTCTGATTCTGAAAAGGCAAACCCAACTTCCACAAATAGTCAGTCCGTGTGTAGGCTAAGCCTGGCAAATTAGGCTTACAACTCATGCCTTGTGTTGAAACTAGTTTTACTGGAAGATGTAGGCCTACCACCAATGTACGAAAGGCCTGTAATGGGGACAGCTCAACACCTTTTGGAGTGATAACACTTCCAGAAGGAGCACGTCAGGGATGTCATAGCCTAGCCTGACCCTCTGACACTGCAGCTACCAAATTAGCCCATCTCATTCACACAACAGGTTGAGAAACACTAGAGTGTGAACCACTAGACCATGAGTCGTCCTTCTTCAGTTCTTCCCTTCCTTTCACTCCCCCCAACTGCCATCCCTTTAGTCCTAATTTGGAGCTGCGAAGATGCTAAGTGTTTCTTTACAATATATATTATATTTTGTGCTAGACACAGTTTTCTTTGAGGAATTTCATTAGGCTAAAACTCATATCCCTGTGACTGACTATTTTCACCAACATGTCCCACATTCTCCCTGCAACCAACCATAACACATGACCCAGACTGCTGACCACTGCAGGGATGTATTGGTTTGCTTAAGGACACTGGCAGACATCGTCCTTCACAAATCCTAGAGAGTATAGTTATAGTCCACAGTGTCGAGCGGTTGCAACCCATCCTGACACTCTGTACGCTAACACTATTGATTTTGGTTTTCCGTTTAAGCGCTGATTTTTAATTAAATGTGACAGTCTGAGAGGGGTTGCAGTCAGGCAGGTGCTCTGGGGGAGCAAGGAGAAAAGGACAGTGTCTTAAATGGCACCCTATTCTCTATAGCGCACTACTTCTGACCAGCGCCCTACGGCCCTGGTCAATAGTAGTGAACAATAAAGGGAATAGGGTGCCATTTGGGACGCATCCAAGGATCCTGGAGAGGACCGACTGGGAATGTGGTTCTGAAAGAGTCAGCCTGCCCCTCTGAAAGGCCTGCCTGCCAGAGTGTGATTGTTTCTGCCATGAATTAACTGGCTGAAACACCCTAACACCCTCTCCAATTTACAATGCAAGGAAGGAAGGAGGCAGATTACAATTAGTGTTGGGCCTAATGGCTTTTTCACACTGTACAAATATGACTTGAGATAAAGACGTGGCCATAAACGCAGCAATACAACACAGGGGTGACATTAACTCTTGTCCGCTTGGCCGGGGCAAGTAAAACAACAAATGTGGAAAAGAAGAATATAGATTTAAGTTGTCCGAATGGACAAGTAAAAACAAATCACACAAAAATCACTATCAAACAATTAGGCTACTCCGATCATAATTGGATTAGTGTCCTCCGGATGGAATGTGTTGCACACTGTTCTCCCAATCTCTGCAGAGCGCATTCAAGGATAATTATTGTAGGCCTACATTGACAGGCACGAGTGGTCTTTTAGATCAAAGCGAACCTAGCCGTGTGTGCACATTTGTTGATATTCATTGCTAGTTAGTGAGTCATTTTCCCAGTTAAAGCTCATTTTTGGTCAGCAATGAAAATCTTGGAAAAGTAATGGTGTGCGCATCACCTGCGTGTGCCAGTGGACCGTTGCCAGAGGAGAGAGTGAGAGAGAGAGACCTTTGCGCAGCAAGTAAAATAATGATATGCAACAGACTAACTATACTGGAAAAATATATAAACGCAACATGCAACAATTTCAACGATTTTACTGAGTTACAGTTCATAAAAGTCAACTGAAATAAATTCAGTAGGCCCTTATCTATGAATTTCATGTGACTGGGTAGGGCTGCAGCCATGGGTGGGCCTGGGAGGGCATAGGCCCACCCACTTGGGCGCCAGGCCCACCCACTGGGGAGCCAGGCCAAGCCAATCAGAATGAGTTTTTCCCCCACAAAAGGGCTTTATTACAAACATAAATACTCCTGGGTTTCGTCAGGGTGGCTGGTCTCGGATGATCCCGCAGGTGAAAAAGCTGGATGTGGAGGTCCTGGACTGGCGTCGTTACACGTAGTCTGCGGTTGTGAGGCTGGTTGGACATACTGCCAAATTCTGTAAAACGACGTTGGAGGCAGGTTATGGTAGAGAAAGGAACATTCAATTCAACTCTGGCGGACATTCCTGCAGTCAGTATGCCAATTGCACACTCCCTCAACTTGAGACATCTGTGGCATTGTGTTGTGTGACACAACTGCACCTTTTAGATTGGCTTTTTATTGTCCCCAGCACAAGGTGCACCTGTGTAATGATCATGCTGTTTAATCAGCTTCTTGATGTGCTACATCTGTCAGGTGGATGGATTATCTTGGCAAAGAAGAAATGCTCGCTAACAGGGATGTAAACATGTGTGCACAAAATTGGAGAGAAATACGCTTTTTGTGCGTATGGAACATTTCTGGGATCTTTTATTTCATCTCATGAAACATAGACCAACACTTGACATGTTACGTTTATATTTTTCTTCAGTATAGATGGCCAATTCAAAACATATTGTGTAGTTTGGCTGGTTGTCTCGCTAGTTAACTATTTAGCTATTAGCATGTATTGTCATTGTCATGTCCGATGTCCTAAAATAACTTTCCACCGGCACTCATGTATAACCGCAAATGGCCGACACGTGGTTGTTACAGGTGCACAGTTGATGAAACCAATGCTGCATACTCCGGTTGTGAAACCGTCTCTCAAGCGTTAAAAATTGGCTAGGATTCTCCTCTATTCAATACTGGCCATGTAATGCTGACAAAGTAAAAAAATATATTCTTAGAATAGCCTAATTGACTCCTATGCTGTCAAGATCTCCCCTGAACACTGAATATTTTAACCTTACAAATCTTAGTTAGCTATCTCGCCAACCTTAGCCATTTGATCCCTGGTTCATTGAATGAGGGAATTATTTTATAAAGACATTAAGTTTTTGGTTGTAATTGTAATGTTGCAGGGTGGCCAACCATCCTCCAGGAGATTCCAGGAGAGCTACTGGGGGTGCAGGCTTTTGCTCCAGCCCTGCTCCAACACACTACATTGTAAAAAATCAGCTGCTCAACAGGACCTTGATAAGCTGACTCTGGTGTGTTTGAGCATGGTTGGAGCAAAAGCCTTCACACCCAGTAGCTCTCCAGTTGGAGGGTTGATGGACCACGTGTTTTATACAGTAGCCTATCAGTGCAGTATTTTACTTTGTGCGGGGTTAAGTGCCTTCCTTCTTCAAGGCCACAACGGCAGGAGATACAGTATTGGGCTCCCGAGTGACACAGTGGTCTAAGACACTGCATCTCAGTGCTTGAGGCATCGCTACAGACCCCCTGGTTCTATTCCAGGCTGTATCACAACCGGCCGTGATTGGGAATCCCATAGGGCGGCGCACAATTGGCCCAGCGTCGTCCGGGTTTGGCCGGTGTAGGCCGTCATTGTAAATAAGAATTTGTTCTTAACTGACTTGCCTAGTTAAATAAAGGTAAAAATAAATAATACATGGGATCACAGACCAACAGCCTTCCCTTGTCAATAACAGTGATAATAAGGAATGCTATTTTGTGAAGTGGTTCTTTGAGTCATTACACTAAACATCTGACCATTTAATTTTTGGGGAAACAAGTGACTTGAGCTTTCGGACAAGTAAAAAATCAGTCCTACTTGTCCAAAGGACAAGTGGCTAAAAAAGTTAATGTCAAGCCCTGCAACACTACTGCACCACACTTGGCCACTCCTGTCTCAAACTGATCTATGCCGAATAATGGACTATAAAATATCAAAAAACAAGTATCTGTAGCTGGCTAGGCCTTGTCAGTTTTTTTCTCTGACTGAATTTAGTTTGAAAGAATAACATTACCAGACAAATGGCTCTCAATGGTAGGCTTGGGCAGTATCCAGATTTTGATATTGTCAAACCGTCCTTGTCTTCTCCAGGGATTTACGGTATTACCAGATTTACGGTATTAGCACACAAGGGGGTGATAAAAACGCAAGAAAAGCCCATTGGGTGTCTTACCAGAATGCAAACAAATTTAGCACAAACTAATTGCGAAATCACATTGATGCTATTAGCTAAATGCTAACGAGCGAAAACGAACATAAACTACTTGCAAAGACAGGTAAATCTAGCTCATAAAGTTAGACAAGCATAGCTAGTAGCTACCGAATGTCATTTTCGGTGAGTATGGATATTTACAAGCGAAGGTAAACGAGAGGAATTGTGCAAATGAACGAAGTTGTGATGCATGCTTTTCTGAAGGAAGAGCAGCATGTGAACACGGAGCAGAGGGGAGAAGAACGGAGGAGAAAAAAACGCTAATCGGAAGCACAGGGAACAAATGGCAGCTGTACAGACAACCCATCCAGAGCTCTTTGACTTCTGGCAGAAAGACATTATAAGATATCTCATGGCAAACATTTAGTAGTGAATTGCATACAAGTATAACTTTATCACCTCGTGCGCCGCACTCCAGAGACATGCCGATAGATATAGAACGTTATGGACTCACCAGCTCCCGCCATCTCCCGTTGTGCTATTTACAAACAAACACGTGACTGGCTCAACTGTTCTGGAGAACTATGGTAAGCTTCATAATGTGACAGGTGAAATTAAGAACGCAATCTGCTTTATCTCCTCTAACGTATTGCACAAGTTGACAGTTTTGACGGTATTGAAAAACCATCCCGTTGCTTTTTCCAAATACACCGAGATACGGGATATACGGTATACCGCCCAAGCCTACTCAATGGCCATTGAGTCTCCTGAGTGTGCAATATTTTAAGAGGCACGGATTACAAAGAAAGCCGACGACAGTAAACCACCCTTAGAGATAAGTGATTATCTCCCACTTTTCTGCCTCTCATTTCATGGAGAGACTTGAGGGTGGTGGAAACTTCAGTTAAAGGTTTTCCCAAAAGCATGTCAGCCATTTAGGCAGATTCTAAGTGTAAACGTCATTCCACCTCTTGAGTCGTGTAGATGAGCAATGGGAACAGTTTGCTTCACACTCATGCCCTGACAACAGTGCATTGATGTCCCAATTTTAGAATGTACATCGTTCTACCTTATCTTTCCAACAGTATGCTAATTGTTTGTTTTAAACAAATGTTTTCCTGTATTGTCCCATTTCCTTCCTTTCCCAAGTTTGTGGAAACAAATTCTTTACCTTCACATCAATAAATAATCGTGACTGTTTGTGACCGCCTGGTGTTTCAGCACTAGGTCTAGTGTAGGGCCTATGTCTGGGGGACATGAACAATTATAGGAAAATGATAGAATGACGGAAACAAGATAAAGGGTGAATTTGATGATTTTTGAAAAGCTGCCACAGTGGTAAATGTTAGACAACTGTCTGCCAATTCTGTACTCTTAAGAATTGAGTGAGTATACGGGAAAGCTTCTCAGAGCTAGTGATTAATTGTGAGAGCTCTGTGCCTTGGTTAATAACTCACTGCCAGACAGAAGGTGTCCGGTTGTGGAAGCTATTTATTTGTTAGTAGAGCATTCTCAGTTCTCACATTCTTTGTCTGAATTCATTCATTCATCTGTCTCTGTCATTTGAGCTAACCTATTGGGGAAAAAAAGCTACTTTGGGGGGAATAAAAAATACACATTTTTTTGTTACTAGTGGGCCTTCACTAAACTGTCTTGCATTTCATCATACCCTCCCTCACAGGTTAATGTGAGTGAAGGGAGCGCTCAACTTGAGTACTCCCCTACCCTGCTCTCCCTTTCATCCTCTCCAGTCATCTCTCAGGGAGTGTGAAGTGTGAAGTGTGTGTGTGTGTGTGTGTGTGTGTGTGTGTGTGTGTGTGTGTGTGTGTGTGTATACAGATTCTTGGGAGGACAAATTCAATCAGGACCGTAGAGCAGCTCAGCTCAATGGCTGCTAATTGTTGTTCTTAAATCAATGACCCTCTCCATGTGTCAGTCTCTATTAGCGCGGGTTATTCATCAGTAATGTGAGGACGCGTCTCACAAAGGAAACAAAGTGGGGGTAAGCATAGAATTAGGAATTAGAATACTAGAATGGACATGAACCTTCTTATGATCGGATAAAGGTCAACCATTTTGGTCAGGGAGTTGGCATACATTTGTCCCGGCAAAACTGGCCTACCTTTGTCCCGGCTTGCATGATGGTAACCAGGTTAGACTTAAAAGGAGAATCAGGCAGAGCACTACCTTCCAAGGGCTCAACTTGTGTTCACCCCTCCACTCTCTTGTAGAGCTTGTACCACCAGCTTGAATAACCTGTTAACGCATCATAAAATGTATGCAGGCCTACAGCATGTTCTAACATCAAACTGGTAAACATCACAATTGTCTTCCTGTATTGCTGTACTCATCATCACAATGTGTTCTAAATGCAAATCATATTGGATGATTTAACGACACAAGTTATAAGTTCTTCTTTCTTTCTTTCTTTCTTTCTTTCTTTCTTTCTTTCTTTCTTTCTTTCTTTCTTTCTTTCTTTCTTTCTTTCTTTCTTTCTTTCTTTCTTTCTTTTTTCTCTTTCTTTCTTCTTCCTCTTTCCTTTTTCTTTCTTTCTTTCTTTCTTTCTTTCTTTCTTTCTTTCTTTCTTTCTTTCTTTCTTTCTTTCTTTCTTTCTTTCTTTCTTTCTTTCTTTCTTTCTTTCTTTCTTTCTTTCTTTCTTTCTTTCTTTCTTTCTTTCTTTCTTTCTTTCTTTCTTTCTTTCTTTCTTTCTTCTTTCTTTCTTTCTTTCTTTCTTTCTTTCTTTCTTTCTTTCTTTCTTTCTTTCTTTCTTTCTTTCTTTCTTTCTTTCTTTCTTTCTTTCTTTCTTTCTTTCTTTCTTTCTTTCTTTCTCTTCTTTCTTTCTTTCTTTCTTTCTTTCTTTCTTTCTTTCTTTCTTTCTTTCTTTCTTTCTTTCTTTCTTTCTTTCTTTCTTTCTTTCTTTCTTTCTTTCTTTCTTTCTTTCTTTCTTTCTTTCTTTCTTTCTTTCTTTCTTTCTTTCTTTCTTTCTTTCTTTCTTTCTTTCTTTCTTTCTTTCTTTCTTTCTTTCTTTCTTTCTTTCTTTCTTTCTTTCTTTCTTTCTTTCTTTCTTTCTTTCTTTCTTTCTTTCTTTCTTTCTTTCTTTCTTTCTTTCTTTCTTTCTTTCTTTCTTTCTTTCTTTCTTTCTTTCTTTCTTTCTTTCTTTCTTTCTTTCTTTCTTTCTTTCTTTCTTTCTTTCTTTCTTTCTTTCTTTCTTTCTTTCTTTCTTTCTTTCTTTCTTTCTTTCTTTCTTTCTTTCTTTCTTTCTTTCTTTCTTTCTTTCTTTCTTTCTTTCTTTCTTTCTTTCTTTCTTTCTTTCTTTCTTTCTTTCTTTCTTTCTTTCTTTCTTTCTTTCTTTCTTTCTTTCTTTCTTTCTTTCTTTCTTTCTTTCTTTCTTTCTTTCTTTCTTTCTTTCTCCTCACATTACACATTAGTTCTGTTTAGTTTTTGTACTAATCACACTCCACAGATCTTATTTGTCTGCATTCCTCAACTGCGAGGTCTTTAGATCTAGTTCTGTCCTGCGTGAGTGTTACTTGACATGCTAATCGATTCATGGAGTTTTCCCACATCTACGTGGTGTGTTTATCCCATTGCTCATGTTTGTACTGTAGCTTTGGGTCTTTATGTCTGTGCAGTCTCTCTTCCTTCCTCCAGACCAGACTGTGGAGAGGAGAGGACTATAACCCAGGGAACATGCAGGTTCTTTGGGGAAGTTCAGGGCCGAGGCCGGGTCAACTCTGGGGGGATGGGTGGGGGATTTTGGCTCATCAAGTGGCCAGTGTGGAATGTTTGAGTCGGTTGCCAAGCAAACTGGAAGGTTTTGATTTACCATTACAGCATCTTCGTTCAGAGCAGCTTGTCACAATTAATGGCGTCAGGAGGGAGAGAAACAAACAGAAAGCGTGCTTCAAAGGGCCAGCATAGCATATCCTTTTCATGAGTTCATTACTGCCCTGCCTGATGGGTTCTCAGGGTTTCCATCCAAATAGGGACCTAATATACATTTTAGTTCTGCTTCCTCTGTCTTTGTAATCTCCTGTCTTTAGTAGGCGTTGGCTATTCTCTGAGAGTCCTCATAACATGTTAGTTGTCATAACAATCATCAATTGATTGTTTGGGCCTCTTTCCCTTAGTCATCTTATTCATTTGATGCCAGCACTACTACCATGCATGAAGGCTTCAGTGTTTCCCCTAGTCTTTTTCCTTGGTCGGGCAAATTCAGGGCTGTAAACTCCAAAACATTCCATTGAAACCAATAGACACCACATAATTTAGGAGGGGGGCAACAGAGCTAGGTGATTTATTCTCGTCCTACGTTAAGGAACAGGATAATCAAAAACAAGATAAAAATTGGTGAGATGCAGTAAAATATCAACTGTAAGTAAGGCATAACAACATAGGCCTAGGAATAAAGAGCATGGCTTTGTTTGAGTGAGTTCTGAAATGAAAAGTAGCTTACTTCTCCTAGAATAGAAGAGTGAACAGATTGTGTATTTTATAGAGAGGCAGTGGATTGGACTGAGACAATGGATGCGTCCCCAAATGGCTCCCTATATAGTGCCCCTATGGGCCCTGGTCAAAAGTAGTGCACTACATAGGCCATAGGGTGCCATTTGGGACGTAGACCATCTTGCAGCCTACAGTGGCTCTACTCTAGTCCGGTCCAGAGGGATGCCTCAGTGTTTTTAAAGGTTCTCTCCCTCCCTGGTGGAACAGCATGCCTTGTTTTGTTTAACGCCCTGTTCCCATTTACTTACCTCCAGTTTTTTCAGATTCCATTTCATAGTTGTATTATTTGTTTTGATTGCGGGCCTAGAGCTGTTCTACATGTACAGTACGTTTTGAGCCAGGGACTCCGGTTGTGTCCCAAATGGCACCCTATTCACTATATAGTGCAGGGCCCATAGGGCTCTTGTCAAAACTAAAGTAGTGCACTATAAATGGGATAGGGTACCATTTTGGAGACAGCCTAGCCGGCCACACTCTCCTGGCTGTAGTATAGGTGTCCCAGGCAGAAGCCATCTGTCTCACTCCTCTCCTGTGGTGGTGGGAGGAGGGTGGTAGGCGCAGCACTAAACCCTCCCCTCCCTCCTAAATGCTGTTCTGTAAAACAAACATAGATGGAGTCTAGTTTCCCTGTGTGCTTTGACAGGCCTAGACCCAGAGGCTGAAACCCACAAACACACTGCCTTGATGGTTGCTTGGACTACGGGGGCGTCCCAAATGTCACATTTTCCCTATATAGGGCTCTGGTCAAAAGTAGTGCACTATATAGGGATTTGAATTGGGTACCATTTCAGAGGCAGTCCCAGAGGCAGACAGACACATAGCCTAGCTATGTATGTCAGAATGGTGGCACTGTGTGGCAGGTACAGTATGTGGAGCATGCTGCTAGCAGAGCGGAGTGGCCCAGTCCCAGTCAGTCTGGGACTTGTGTCATGCCTGTGCCTGGATCAACATGCCTGTCACACATGCCAAGCATGTCACAGAAAAAGCTGTATGTTTGGATGAGTTTATTTTTATTACCCTCCTGTCCTCCTGTCTGTGTTGACTGATGTATTCCTATGTTACAGTAGCTTGTGTTTTCATGATTATGTATAGCTCTTGCTCGTGTGTGTGAGTCGTGTGTGCGAGCGTGCCTGTGTCTGTGTGACATTGTTATGGTAGGTAGGCCAGTAGAAGCACATGGCGGGACCCAGGGATAGTCAGAGTGCAGCAACAGCTGCTCAGTGTTCTGAGTGGAGTGGAGACTGGCTGCATAGCATACACTGACCCTGACACTCAACCACACCAATACACACAGAGGGTACTGTGACAGCATGGCACGCTGACACTAAACAAACAAAGCACAACACAACTCAATACGGTGCAATACACACACAACTATTTGGCCATGGAAAACTCTTACAAACCCCCCACCAGCTAGGCTTGCTATATGATTCACATATCTTCTACCTAAACAAAATGCCTGAATCATACATAGATTCTCAGATTGCTCACACACTCACCCCCAGTTTCTATAGTGGAAAGAGAGTGTGTGTGCATGTGTGTTTGTGCATGTGCGTGTACTAGGGCTGACCCCATTTAGTCGACTGGTCAATTGTTTGGTCAATAGGCAATTGGTCGACCGAGATTTCTTTAGTCGAGCAGTAGCAAAAAATTAATAAATCATGGTGTACAAGACACCTGTCTGATTCGTGCCTGTCTGAGTGGTCTGATCCATTGTGGAGGCCGTGGGGATGGCATAGTCCATCAGTCTAAGACATGTGCTACTGAAATTGTATATGGTTAGGCTATATTATGTAAAAACAATGGTGCAACACAAATAAAAAATAATATACAAATGCGGTTTCTCCCGCGTTGGATAGTGGTCACTGTCCGCGGTTGTTTAAGATAATGGCACTGGAGGAGATGGCTGCAGTTTTACCGGCTCCTAACCAATTGTGCTATTGTGTGTGTTTTTTTTGCATTATTTGTAACTTATTTTGTACATAATGTTTCTGCAACCGTCTCGATTACTCACCTCGTACTGGACAAAGATGTATTCTTTTACGAGTCGGGCGCGAAGGATTTACTTCAGACACCCGACAAGGCCCAAATTCGCAGGAGTAAGAGACAGAGATATTGGGGACGTAGGTCGGGGTGCCTTGTAAGGATCCGGCAGCGAGTGGGTAATCTGCCTCTACCATCAGTCCTATTAGCCAACGTACAATCATTGGATAACAAAATAGATGAGCTACGATCACGAATATCCTACCAACGGGACATTAAAAACTGTAATAACTTATGTTTCACGAGTCGTGGCTGAACGACGACATTGATAACATACAGCTGGCGGGGTTTACGCTGCATCGGCAAGATAGAACAGCTGTCTTCGGTAAGACAAAGGGTGGCGGTCTGTGTATATTTGTAAACAACAGTTGGTGCACGAAATCTAATATTAAGGAAGTCTCAAGGTTTTGCTCGCCTGAGGTAGAGTATCTCATGATAAGCTATGGACCACACTATTTACCAAGAGAGTTTTCATCTATATTTTTCATAGCTGTCTATTTACCACCACAAACCGATGCTGGCACTAAGACTGCACTCAATGCAACAAATATTGTGGTTAAACTAAAATATACTAATTCTGCAGCGATACGCCATCCCATCTGGTTTGGGATTAGTAGGACTATCATTTGTTTTTCAACAAGACAATGACCCAACACACCTCCAGGCTGTGTAAGGGCTATTTTACCAAGAAGGAGAGTGATGGAGTGCTGCATCAGATGACCTGGCCTCCACAATCCCCCGACCTCAACCCAATTGAGATGGTTTGGGATGAGTCGGAAGGCAGAGTGAAGGAAAAGCAGCCAACAAGTGCTAAGCATATGTGGGAACTCCTTCAAGACTGTTGGAAAAGCATTCCAGGTGAAGCTGGTTGAGAGAATGCCAAGAGTGTGCAAAGCTGTCATCAAGGCAAAAGGTGGCTATTTAAAGAATCTCAAATATAAAATATATTTTGATTTGTTTAACACTTTTTGGTTACTACATGATTCCAAATGTGTTATTTCATAGTTTTGATGTCTTCACTATTATTCTAGAATGTAAAAAATAGTAAAAATAAAGAAAAACCCTTGAATGAGTAGCTGTGTCCAAACTTTTGACTGGTAGTGTATATCTACAGAAATAAGACAGATCCTGCTTCTGTTGCCTGTTTGAGTGTTTGTTTAATACCCTACTGATTCTGTGAGCGCCAAGTTTTTAATCTTTGTTATGCTGTAATAAAGACTTTACACTTTTCTTTTTGTTAGACCAGCTTCTCTGGTATTATTTATAATTAATTTAGTGTTTACACTTTTCCAAATTGTCAGAAAAATTATATTTATAATAATAATAACCCTCCTTTTCCCTTGATCTCCTTATTGTTATTATTATTATTATGATCATCATTATAATAATGTCATTATCATTAGTAGGCTTAGTATAGCAGCCTTGTATAACCACCATTGAGCTCTAGGCCTAAGAGCGCATCCTTTTTAGTCTTAATACGTAACTTACTTAGGCCTATATTTTCAATACTAATATAGGCTACTGTATCAATCAACCATTTATTAGTTCAATGTCTTCACATAACATAAGAGTCATTCATGATTTGAAATGCAATCAAGCATTTTAGTTTTAAAATGAATAAAGTGACCATTGAATAATTAGCATAAACAAAAAATAGGCCAAAAACGTTAAATTAAGAAATGTCATTCATAAATGAATGCGACTGTTTTTAGTGTTTGCTGTAATAAAGGCTGTACAAAAAAACCTTACAACAGACTCTCTGGTACGCTTATAATTTATTTAGTGTTGTTTACATTGTTCCAAATGGTCAGAGAAATTATATTGTAATCTCACAGCACCTGTTTGGCACACATAATATGCACGCAACTCTTGCTCCTTGCCTTCTTTATCTTGATCTCCAGTATTTTCCACAACTAGTCAAACGTATTCCACACATCTGACTTCCCCTTTACCTCCTGAGCAAACAGTAAACCTTCCCCCATTTCGAGTTTATTTGTCACGTCCTCTGCATCCATATTGCTGTCACATGTGTTGCTGTGTTCAGATTATTATTTTTTTTTGTCATTTAGCAGACGCTCTTATCCAGAGCGACTTACAGGAGCAATTAGGGTTAAGTGCCTTGCTCAAGGGCACATCGACAGATTTTTCACCTAGTCAGCTCGGGGATTAGAACCAGCGACCTGTTTGTTTGTTATAATCAATTTAGTGATGTGATTATGATATGCTATACAGTGCATTCGGAAAGTATTCAGACCCCTTTTTCCACATTTTGTTACGCTAAAGCCTTATTCTAAAATTGATTAAATAAAAAGAAATCCTCATCAATCTACACACAATATCCCGTAATGACAAAGCGAAAAAAGGTTTTTAGAAATGTTTGCAAATGTATTAAAAATAAAAAACAGAAATACCTTATTTACATAAGTATTCAGACCCTTTGCTATGAGACTTGAAAATTGAGCTCAGGTGCATCCTGTTTCCATTGATCATCCTTGAGATGTTTCTACAACTTGATTGGAGTCCACGTCGAGGGAAAGATGAACGGAGTAAAGTACAGAGAGATCCTTGATGAAAACCTGCTCCAGAGCGCTCAGAACCTCAGACTAGGGTGAAGGTTCACCTTCCAACAGGACAACGACCGTAAGCACACAGCCAAGACAACGCAGGAGTGGCTTCGGGACAAGTCTCTGAATGTCCTTGAGTGGACCAGCCAGAGCCCAGACTTGAACCTGATCAAACATATCTGTAGAGACTTGTCTAGATCTGTAGCGACGCTCCCCATCCAACCTGACAGAGCTTGAGAGGATCTGCAGAGAAGAATGGGAGAAACCAAGCTTGTAGCGTAATCACTGCCAACGGTGCTTCTGAGTAAAGGGTCTGAATACTTATGTAAATCTGATATTTCTGTTTTTGCTTTGTCAGTATGGGGTATTGTGTGTAGACTGATGAGCAAAACATTTTTGGGATCCATTTTAGAATAAGGCTGTAAATTAGCAAAATGTGGAAAAAGTCAAGGGGTCTGACTACTTTCTGAATGTACTGTATGTTGCAGCTTCAGCAACACAGACAGCGCAATACACAATCCTGAGTGGCGCAGTGGTCTAAGGCACTGCATCGCAGTGCTAACTGTGCCACTAGAGATCCTGGTTCGAATCCAGGCTCTGTCGCAGCCGGCCGCGACCGGGAGACTCATGGGCGGCGCACAATTGGCCCAGCGTCGTCCAGGGTAGGGGAGGGAATGGCCGGCAGGGATGTAGCTCAGTTGATAGAGCATGGCGTTTGCAATGCCAGGGTTGTGGGTTCGATTCCCACGGGGGGCCAGTATATATAAAAAAAATATGTATTCACTAACTGTAAGTCGCTCTGGATAAGAGCATCTGCTAAATGACTAAAATGTAAATGTTCTGTCGTGGTCGCTGCAGAAGGGAGGAGAGAGCGCGCCAAAGGGTGCTAGTCACAGTCACTCGCTGTCTTTTTCTTTAACACAGCACAGCAAGTCTGAGCCGGGCCCGGCACAATCAAATCAATTGCGGTCCAACTCCCTCTAGTAATTTGTGTGTCTTAATTTTTTCATCAAACTGTTTGCTTAAAGCATCAGACAAGCTCAGTGCATTTCAATGATTTGATTAAAACACATAGGATGTGTCTATTTTTGGGAAAATACACGTTTTAAAAAATTTTGACCAATCGATTGGTCGAAAGAACAGACGAATTTTGGTCGACCAAGATTTGTTTTAGTCTGGGACAGCCCTAGTGTGTGTGTGTGTGTGTGTGTGTGTGCACTTGATCCCTGAAATTACAGGGGAGGCTAGGGAGCAGGGATAGCCTATATTCCCTCTTAGCCAGGATAGCGTAGCTGTGGTTTACCACTCATATTCATGCCAAGGACCCTAAAGCACCAGCCAGTAGGCCACGTTTATTAGCTTACTCAACACACGTTGGTAGGTGGAAATTTAGATCTCCCAAATATAACTTTTAAATTGCGTTAAGAAAAGTCAGACCTTACACTGAATGTTTTGAATGGCATTCAGTTCATGTAAAAACATGAAGGCTAGTGCAAGATTTACAATGAGGGGTGCCCTCACCAATTAAATCTAGACGTATGAACTTAATGTTTAAATATATACAGTATGTGGGTATCAATGACTCATTGGTGTTATTATGTTTAGAGACATTTGACTCTGGTCTTTCTTTGTTGGAATATATTTTGCCCATGACTCTAGACATAGGACTAACCTGTAATTTTAAGATTTATTTTAAGTTCAAATTCATTTCCCTCAAGTTGTAGGCTAGTGAATCATTCAGAGTTTGCTGCCTGTGGTGTTTTTAAATGTTACGGTAGGCATGTATTGCTACATTTCTTAAATGGTTAGTCTAGCTAGTTATTGCAAACATCCAGCACGAGGTGTTAGGCCTAATAGGAAGTAGGTCTACTGTATAAGCCTCGTCCGAGTCAGAATAGCCC
The DNA here is from genome assembly GCF_020615455.1 of Coregonus clupeaformis. Classification (NCBI taxonomy): domain Eukaryota; kingdom Metazoa; phylum Chordata; class Actinopteri; order Salmoniformes; family Salmonidae; genus Coregonus; species Coregonus clupeaformis. The sequence continues at coordinate 1,239,132 of NW_025533490.1, read as the reverse complement.
ATAGGGCAGGAGGCGCCTACCGGTGTCCTGTTTCTGTAGCGTGAGGCAGCTTGATGTATAAGTACACCCCCTAGACACCCCCTAGCGGGGGAGGAGTAGAGGAGTAGAGGGACACAATACTGTTGAATCATGTTAGGCTTCATTGCCTCATTTCCGTCCATTGAAGCGGCTGATTCCCCGACAGCATTGTGCCATAATCATGTGCTCACTGCTCATCCTCTCTCCTCCATTGGCTTTCTGCACCTTTTCTCAATCACAGCATCCGAACTAGCCAGCCAGCCCCTATGAAAAACCCACATTTTACTGAAAATAGCTCCCAACATGCATAGACATGAAAGGGGCTTTTAAAAACAGGAAAAAAACATCAAAAAGCTTTTTCTGTTTAATCTCCTTCCAGAAAGGTTTTTTTCTTTTATAATGCTTTTACTTTATATGGCAAGGTACTCTAACAATTAGCAGCAGTGACAGTGAGGACGTCCTGTGGTGAACAGGAGGGAGGCTGAATGTCTGTTGCTGTGTGTTGCTCATTAGGAGTGAACACACACTGAGGGGTTCCAGACCCAGACACATCTCCCTGCTAAACCCCATCATAAAGCTAAAAGCCCAGCCCTTACTACACAGTTGAAATACCATCTTAATATCACAAACATACAGCATGACTAGTTGTTCAAGAAAGAAGTCCGGTCAGCCCATTCCCATGGGAAGAGTAACGTGAGAGGGAAGTGACGTGATACAGTATGTTTCATAATGTAGGCCTACCTCATCAAGGCGGTTTGGTTTCTATGGTTTGGAAGGGGCTGTCGTTTCTGAATAAAAGCATGAAAGAGGAATAAAAAAAGTTGAATACATGTTGAAAAGAAGCCCATGTTGTTCTCCTTTTTGACTGAGGTTCAGTCCTGATTACAGTCTTTCTTTTTACGACTGTTCTCAACATGGATCTCTCCTGTAACTGTGTCTATATCTAACTGACTGTGTCCCTCCCCTTCCCCCTGTCTATAGGTGTGAGCAGTAATGAGGTGCTGGTCCCAGAGAGGGTGAGTGCTGTGCTGGGGAAGAACATTACACTGGGCTGCAGGGTGGAGGTCGGCACCAACCTCAGCCTCACCCAGAGCTCCTGGGAGCGTCGCCTGCCCTCAGGCACCATCACCCTGGCCGTCTTCAACCCCCAGTTTGGCATCTCCATCTCCCCAGACTATGCCAGGCGCCTGTCCTTCCTGAACCCCTCCGTGCACGATGCCACCGTCGTCCTGGAAGGCGTGGGTTTTCAGGACATCGGGTCTTACACATGTAAAGTGGCGACTTTCCCGCTGGGCAACACGCAGGCATCCACCACTGTCAATATACTAGGTACATGGAACTCTTAGACTGCGTCGGCCTTGGTCAAGTTACCTAATTCCCTCTATAGTGCACTACTTTTGACCAGGGCCCGCATAGGGCTCTGGTCAAAAGTAGTGCACTATAGAGGAAATAGGGTGCCATTTGGGACACAGTCACTCTGCGTCCAGCATGAAGAAACCGTTACTTTTTGTACTGTAGAAGCGTACAGCACCAGCTCCATTTTACCTGAATGTCCTTTCTCAGAAAGTGTTCTCACTGTCCCCATGAATAAAGGAGGGCAATTCAGACTTGTCCTTGATAAATATTCATACAGCTAGCCTTATTGCTGTAGGAGCCAAATGCCACATAGATTTACTGACTTAATATAAACAAATCCACACGTAAAGGTTCCAACTCGTATGGACACATTATAAAGTAGCACCTTACTGAGAGTGGAAAGTAAAGTTTAAGGATTGTTGTGCGGTCAGCATGTGTTTCCACCCCTATAATGGTTGATTGGATTGTGGACGGTGATGAAAGCTGCAGCCAGCCAGGCTTCATGTGTTTCTCTCCTGAGGCTTAGTCCCAAATAGCACCCTATGCCCTATGTAGTGCACTACTTTTGACTGGTGAAAGTAGTGTACAATATAGGGAATAGGTTGCCATTTGAGACTCAGCCTCAGGCTGGCTCTGATGACTAATGAGGGCTACATTAAGTGCTGCTGTGACAGGAGGCTGCCTGCCTCGACTCAGTGTCTGGGCCTCCACAGCCTTCCATTAGCCTGCATCTCCTTTTGACCAGGGACCATGGGGAATAGTGTCATTTGGGATGCAGCCTGGGCTTCCACCCGCCTTCCTTTACTCTGTGTTGTTGTTTATTAGGGATGTTTTATTTCTTAACACTGTGAGTGGGTACACTCCGCTTCTGAGAATAATCACTGATATAAAAACCAAAAGCTCATAGCAGAAAAAAAAAGTGCTTCCCTTTCAACAACTGTTGTAAGAATGTAATAGTCTGGGACAGATATGAATCTTATAAGAAGAGTACAGTGTACATTCAGGTAATGAAATCCTCTCTCTCTCTCTCTCTCTCTCTCTCTCTCTCTCTCTCTCTCTCTCTCTCTCTCTCTCTCTCTCTCTCTCTCTCTCTCTCTCTCTCTCTCTCTCTCTCTCTCTCTCTCACCCCCTTCCTCCTAACCTTACAAAAGGCACAGGGTTACATTTTAATGGTAAGAGGATCTTTGCTACGTGAGCCCCCACCTGTAAACAATAGCAAAGGAATAATACACCACCACCAAAACTCTGAGAATTAGAATGACCTTTTGTTTGGTATTGTTATTGCTGACAAGGAAGTGAGAAACCTTCTGCAGTTTTCTAAGAAACAGAGTTTCTGCTAAGACTTCTAAGAGAAAACAAGACAACACTTAAAAAAGCTGCATTAATGAAGATGTCAACTGATGCTACTAGGCCTGACATTGCGGCAAACTCCACAGTCTGGCCCAGTTCCACTTTCACTTTCTGAGTTATTATATCTACTCAGGCCCAGATCTCTCTGCATGGCTCACTGATAGCATGTTTTACTGTCCATGACATGCATTTGATGTGGAGCAATAACATCTTCTCTTTTCAGCTGAGTCATAAAAACTAAAGAGAACATAACATAACCTCGCAGCAGTGCAGTGCCATGGCAAGACTTGTTCACTTGTTGTGGGTCTAATTCAATTTGAATGTTTTATTGTTAGAAGTTGTTTCATTAGATAATCTAAATATCCATTCTCTAGGATTTACTTGATCATCCAATGAGCCCCATAAATGCAGTGATTGGTGATAATTGTAATTATTTTAAAGTGTACTGATTGATACGTCAAAACTGTGGAGATACTGCATGGTTTGACCACTGGCCTTACAGTTCAACTGTAGTCCTGGTTGGCTGGCTTTGTCAGCTGCGCTCAAAGGGCTGGGCGAAATGGCCAAAATATCATATCACTGTATAAAAAATACAAAAAGTACAGTTTGACGGTATTTTATGTTTTTGAATAATAAAAGTTCTACATTTGCTTTGAGTAGTGCGTGACCCTAGGGTGACAGCACATATATTCTAAGTGATTTCAATGGGTCTTTCTCCATTCTGATTTGTTTTACACTGTTCAATTCAACCAAAAATAATTTTCAGCATTTTCATCAATTTCTGCATTTCCTGCACTCATTTGAGATCATTTCAACACTTCCATGTAGTGCTGCACGGTATGGGCAAACAATCTAGGCCTTATTTTTAACCAAATGTTGCAATTGTGATTTGACTTGCGATTTAGAGCAAAACAATTCGGTGAACTGTTGGAATCATGAAAATTGAATGATTATTCTAATTCTATAATTATAATATAATAGTGGGCACTTTGAATACAGTGTTGTTTGACATGACACCGAATGAAAATGCCAGGGAGGAGTTATTGTGACAGGGTAGGAACCAAAGTGTTGATAAGTGTTTCCTAGGGGACCCTATAATCTCTGGCTACATTGAATGTTTTCTCTTAGCTACTCCATGCAGCCCAAAGTGGGTGGTAAACACCATCTAATGCACACAAAAAAAATTACACTTCCCCCTGATTTGGTTACAGCTACTTCATGTAGCTAAGATATTCATGCTTCGCGTATTCCTCTTTGATTTAGAAGATACTGTTGCACAAACAACATGCTGATTTAGGTCTACACCATCACTGGTATTATCAGGCTGTATCACTACTTATGTTTGCTCTGACTCATTACATTTATTAGCTAGCTAGACCACTAACTAGCTATTAGCATTAGTGGCTAACAAGATTTCGGCCCAACTTGCTAAGAACAGACAATCTAGCTGTTTGCAGATGTAAGAAACACAAACTAATAGTGTAATTATAGATTTTTATTAAGAAGCAAAGTGAAAACAGCATAGTTTTCATGAACTTTGTTGCATGTGCTGCATTGACCATGCAGACTGAACACAAGCGTCTGTCTCGTGTTCGAGGATCAACAAATGCGCTCCTTGAGTGACGGGGCGGGGCTAGGTCTGTGTGGAAAGCGGCATGGAGCGAGAGAGCAGAGAGAGATGACTCGAGTAGCGAAGTAAACTATAAAAATGGATGTTACACACTGTGTATCACATTCAAATACTGTTATAGAAGGTAAAATTAAAACCCAAACTTGTCCATGCATTAATTCCAGTATATCGTAAAATAAGTTATACAGCCCAGCCCGAGGTGCTCATCAGAGCCTAGCGGAGCCGGGCAGTGTGTGGGTGGGACGGGGCCAACACAGCTCCCACTGCCTGCTCTCTGCTTGTCTGATGGGAAATCATTACCCTCTGCACTCAACGGGATAGATCTGACCCACCTCCTTCCCCGACAGCCTCTTCAAATTAGCACGTCCCCCTGATTTGGTTACACTGGAGGGAAGTGGGCTATGTGGTGCCAGGATGCCCCCTTAACACAACAGAGCTACTGTGTGCGCTCAGTCAGTGGGGTGGGGAGGGGGGAAGTGTTGATTAGATGAGGGTGTGGGGGCACAATGTGAGCAAGTTGACTGAGACGGCTGCCCGAAGCACGGGCGTAGGAGACACGGGTATATTTTTAGAAGAGGGAGTCTCTAGGGTGTCGTTCCACTGTGAGGAGGGATACGGCAGATGTCTTGGGGCGATGGCCTTGTCTGGAGGATCTGTGTGTGTGCCTCACATGCCACACTGTCACTGTGAAACGAAGTCCAGCAGCTGTTAGTGCCATGCCCTCTGCGAGGAGAGGAGGCAGAGAAGGATACCACGGACGGAGAGAGAGGGGGAAGGAGAAATGGACATGGCAAAGAGAGAGAGCAGGGTGGGGGAGGTTCAGTAGCCTGACAACTCGCACTAAATTATTCTGCTGCTCTGTCATTCACTACAAACTTTAGTCTGAGACTACCATCATTGAAGTTGTTTGTGGTGACAAGGGGCAGGAGGGGCGTTGTACAAAATAAGTTGTCTCTAACCAATCGGAGTATCAAAGCCAATGGCACATTTTCTAACCACTGCTTTACCCACGTGTGTTCTGGCTCTGGCCAAACCCATCGGTTTCTGGACCAATCAGACTGGCCCAAATGTGTTCGCATTCGGTGAAGGGTCGGGGAGGTACTCAGATCCAGACTCCTTGCGGATTAGAAACTAACGTCTGCGGGCGTGGCGTAGCGTTTGGCCGGAGCAAGGAGTCTGGGTAGCCAGGCAAGAGATTCAGATGAGTAATGATGGAAAAGAAAGGCAGCCTGACTGCTCCCTGAATCATAGATTTAACCACTAGAGCCAATTTGTGAAGTGGAGTAGTGCTTTCCAGCCTCTCTCCCTCTCCCTCGCCTTCCTCTCCTGAACCTGTGGAATTGCGCTAATGCATTTCCACAAAATACACAACATGCGCAGCATCAGTTTAGCAGAAAATGTAATAGCACATTATCCAAACAGGTTGACGCATGAAAGCCTTTAGTCTAGCATATTTATTTCACACAAAGTCAACATACAGTTGAAGTCTGAAGTTTACATACACTTAGGTTGGAGCCATTAAAACTCATTTTTCAACCACTCCACAAATGTCTTGTTAACAAACTATAGTTTTGGCAAGTCGGTTAGGTCATCTACTTTGTGAATGACACAAGTAATTTTTCCAACAATTGTTTACAGACATATTATTTCACTTATAATTCACTGTATCACAATTCCAGTGGGTCAGAAGTTTACATACACTAAGTTGACTGTGCCTTTAAACAGCTTGGAAAATTCCAGAAAATTATGTCATGGGTTAAGAAGCTTCTGATAGGCTAATTGACATCATTTGAGTCAATTGGAGGTGTACCTGTGGATGTATTTCAAGGCCTACCTTCAAACTCAGTGCCTCTTTGCTTGAGATAATGGGAAAATCAAATGAAATCAGCCAAGACCTCAGAAAATAAATTGTAGACCTCCACAAGTCTGGTTCATCCTTGGGAGCAATTTCCAAATGCCTGAAGGTACCACATTCATCTGTACAAACAATAGTACGCAAGTATAAACACCATGGGACCACGCAGCCGTCATACCGCTCAGGAAGGAGACGCGTTCTGTCTCCTAGAGATGAACGTACTTTGTTGCGAAAAGTGCAAATCAATCCCAGAACAACAACAAAGGACCTTGTGAAGATGCTGGAGGAAACGGGTACAAAAGTATCTATATCCACAGTAAAACGAGTCCTATATCGACATAACCTGAAAGGCCGCTCAGCAAGGAAGAAGCCACTGCTCCAAAACCGCCATAAAAAAGCCAGACTATGGTTTGCAACTGCACATGGGGACAAAGATCTTACTTTTTGGAGAAATGTCCTCTGGTCTGATGAAACAAAAATAGAACTGTTTGGCCATAATGACCATCGTTATGTTTGGAGGAAAAAGGTGGTGCTTGCAAGCCGAAGAACACCATCCCAACCGTGAAGCACGGGGGTGGCAGCATCATGCTGTGGGGGTGCTTTACTGCAGGAGGGACTGGTGCACTTCACAAAATAGATGGCATCACGAGGAAGGAAAATTATGTGGATATATTGAAGCAACATCTCAAGACATCAGTCAGGAAGTTAAAGCTTGATCGCAAATGGGTCTTCCAAATGGACAATGACCCCAAGCATACTTCCAAAGTTGTGGCAAAATGGCTTAAGGACAACAAAGTCAAGGTATTGCACACAAAGCCCTGACCTCAATCCTATAGAAAATTTGTGGGCAGAACTGAAAAAGCGTGTGCGAGCAAGGAGTCCTACAAACCTGACTCCGTTACACCAGCTCTGTCAGGAGGAATGGGCCAAAATTCACCCAATTTATTGTGGGAAGCTTGTGGAAGACTACCCGAAACGTTTGACCCAAGTTAAACAATTTAAAGTCAATGCTACCAAATACTAATTGAGTGTATGTAAACTTCTGACCCACTGGGAATGTGATGAAATAAATAAAAGCTGAAATAAATCATTCTCTCTACTATTATTCTGACATTTCACATTCTTAAAATAAAGTGGTGATCCTAACTCACCTAAAACAGGGAATTTTTACTAGGATTAAATGTCAGGAATTGTAAAAAACTGAGTTTAAATGTATTTGGCTAAGGTGTATGTTAACTTCCGACTTCAACTGTATCTTAAGTATGATGTCTAGAACAGTGAAAGTAGTGCTCTGTGGAACAGGTAGAGTGCTATGTTACAGCGGTCACTTTCCGTTCACATGGATCTGTTTATGCTGCTCTATTGAGAGAAATCTGTGTCACGACTGATGTCTCAACCCACAGTAACGCCGAGTCCTCACAGGAAGCCAGTGTAACATAACACTAGCTCTAAAGCACTGAATAGCAGCACACATTAACAGCAACCCAACTCCCCAGCTCAGGACAACACACAATGAAACTCAAATCAAATTTATTTGGGGGGGGGCAATGCAAACTTGGCGCTCCAGTACCGCTTGCAATGCGGTAGCAAAAATAAAAAATAAAGCTTAGCATCTGCTTCATCTGACAACTTTTTAATTAACCGAATCACTGGTTCTTCCTTCTTTAGTTTTAGCTTGTAAGCAGGAATCAGGAGAATATAATTATGGTCAGATTTGCCAAATGGAGGGCGAGGGAGAGCTTTGTACACGTCTCTGTGTGTGGAGTAAAGGTAGTCTAGAGTTTTTTCCCCTCTGGTTGCACATTTAACATGCTGGTAGGAATTAGGTAAAACTGATTTAAGTCCCTGGCCACTAGGAGCGCCGCCTCTGGATGAGCGTTTTCCTGTTTGCTTATGGCCGTATACAGTTAATTGAGTGCGGTCTTAGTGCCAGCATCTGCTATCTGTATAATCATCAACTAGATTTTGCCAAATATAGGACACACACAACAGCACTGAGTATTATGTCTGACATTGCTCTGTGTTAAACTGTTTTTCTAAGTCATTATGAACCATATTAGCAGGCCATGAGTAGTAGGAGCAGTTTGAAAGTACAGCATTTACAACACAAAATCCATTGTTTAGGTTTAGGAGGAAGATAATATAATTCAAACAGCTTTATGGAGATGCTCCAAAAGTCAATGTTCCTTTCACAAACATCTCTCACAGACATCTCCATCTCCAGCACAATAACAATAAAAAGAGTTGAGTTCCCTTCAAAGTGCTCATATAGTATCAGATTGCTTGGCTCATCAATTTTAAATAGATATCTGTGAAATGCAGGAAATCAATATACTGTGTCTGGCAGCAGAGTGTATGAATGTACCGTGGCCACTTCCTCCTGTCTGTCCATATCCCTGTCCCTGTTTTATGATGCAAATTATTTATTCATCTTCATATACAAAATATCAATACTCATTTTGTAATCTATTCTCCATTCTGTTTTGTCATCTCTCTGCCCCTTTTCTCTCTTGCTCGTTTTCCTTCTCTCCTTCTGTCTCTCTGTCTCCCCCTTTTCCTCTCTCTCCCACTCCATCTCTCTCTCTCCCACTCCATCTCTCTCTCTCAATGTTTTTTGTCTGTATGTACAGTATATTTTCTATGTTGCTAAATGAATTGCCTCATTGGGAACATTCTAGTTGTATAATCTTATCTCTCTCTCCCCTAGTGGAGCCCAAGGTCTACGTCTCTGCCGGCTCTACGGCCCTGGTGGATGGTGGTAATGAATCGGTGGCGGCCACCTGCATAGCGGAGCGCGGCCGGCCTGCAGCCGAGGTGTCCTGGGAGACTGAGCTGTTTGGCCGCTCTGAGGTCCAGACGCAGGACGAGCCCAACGGAACCTCCACCACGCAGGTACAAACAGAACAGAGCTACTGCTTTGACATCACACCACAGTATCACAGTACTGTGTTTCAAACGGCAACCTATTCCCTATATAGTGCACTACATTTGACTAAGGCCAGTTAGACTAACACTCTTTAAACATGCTTAAATATTTACACGTCTAACAACATGTCGCCTCCACCACCCAGGTGCGCTATGTGTTGGAGCCACGGAGACACTCCCAGGGCCACACCCTCACCTGCGTGGTGCGCCACCCGGCCCTGCAGACTGAGTTCAGGATACCCTACGTGCTCAATGTGCAGTGTGAGTGTTGGGGGGGGACCAGGCGGACAAGACAGCAGAGCAGTAGGGTCATTGAAATAGAACAACTAGATCACCTTTTACGTGATTACTACAGTGCCTTCGTAAAGTATTTAGACCCCTTGACTTTTTCCACATTTTGTTATGTTACAGCCTTATTCTAAAATGGATTAAATAGAAATGTTCCCTCATCAATCTACACACAATACCCCATAATGACAAAGCGAAAACAGGTTTTTAGAAATGTTAGCAAATGTATTAAAAATTAAAAACAGATTATTTACATAAGTATTCTCAGACCCTTTGCTATGAGACTCGAAATTGAGCTGTTTCCATTGATCATCCTTGAGATGTTTCTCCAACCTTTGATTGGAGTCCACCTGTGGTACATTCTATTGATTGGACATGATTTGGAAAGGCATACACCTGTCTATATAAGGTCCCACTGTTGACAGTGCATGTCAGAGCAAAAACCAAGCCATGAGGTTGAAGGAATTGTCCGTAGAGCTCCGAGACAGGATTGTGTCGAGGCACAGATCTGGGGAAGGGTACCAAAAATGTCTGCAGCATTGAAGGTCCCCAAAAAGACAGTGGCCTCCATCATTCTTAAATGGAATAAGTTTGGAACCACCAAACTCTTCCTAGAGCTGGCCGCCCGGCCAAACTGAGCAATCGGGGAAGAAGGGTCTTGGTCAGGGAGGTGACCAAGAGCTCGATGGTCACTCTGACAGTGCTCCAGAGTTCCTCTGTGGAGATGGGAGAACCTTCCAGAAGGACAACCATCTCTACAGCACTCCACCAATCAGGCCTTTATGGTTGAGTGGCCAGACGGAAGCCACTCCTCAGTAAAAGGCACATGACAGCCCGCTTGGAGTTTGCCAAAAGGCACCTAAAGGACTCTGACCATGAGAAACAAGATTCTCTGGTCTGGTAAAACCAGGATTTAAGTCTTTCTGGAGGAAACTTGGGACCATCCCTAATGTGAAGGATGGTGGTGGCAGCATCATGCTGTAGGGATGTTTTTCAGCGGCAGGGACTGGGAGACTAGTCCGGATCGAGGGAAAGGTTAACGGAGTAAAGTACAGAGAGATCCTTGATGAAAACCTGCTCCAGAGCACTCAGGACCTCAGACTGGGGCGAAGGTTCACCTTCCAACAGGACAACGACCCTAAGCACACAGCCAAGACAACGCAGGAGTGGCTTCGGAACAAGTCTCAATGTCCTTGAGTGGCCCAGCCAGAGCCCAGACTTGAACCCCATCGAACATCTCTGGAGAGACCTGAAAATAGCTGTGCAGCGACACTACCCATCCAACCTAACAGAGCTTGAGAGGATCTGCAGAGAAGAATGGGAGAAACTCCCCAAATACAGGTGTGCCAAGCTTGTAGCGTCATACCCAAGAAGACTCGAGGCTGTAATTGCTGTCAAAGTTGCTTCAGCAAAGTACTGAGTAAAGGGTCTGAATACTTATGTAAATGTCATATTTCCATTTTGTATTTTTAATACATTTGCAAAAATGTCTAAAAACCTGTTTTTGCTTTGTCATTATGGGGTATTGTGTGTAGATTGATGAGGATTGTTTTTTAAAATCCATTTTAGAATAAGGCTGTAATGTAACAAAATGTGTAAAAAGTCAAGGGCTCTGAATACTTTCCGAATGCACTGTATATAGAGCTGTGGGCCACCATGACAAGGAGAGAGGTAGCTAGCTATCTTTATGTTCTGTTTGTGGGGGGTTGCTGTGCTGATAGGTGGACTTTATGGTAGAATATTTGTCTTGTCTCAGTTGTCTGTCAGAGACAGCTGCTGCTCATGTTATTTCAGCATGCACTCTCTGACTACATAAAGATTTAGACAACTGCCTCATGTATCAGTGAAGGGCTGCTGTCTGTATCTGATATATAACCTATCATGTTGATAGACTGATTTACAGTGCAGTATGCTCAGAGACCGGACCGACTCCCCATCTTCCCTATTTTGCTCTTAAAAGGGCCATTAAAGAGTCATCTTAATTTTATAATCATTGATGCATGCTTCCTTGGCAAGCTGAACTGATGAATAGTGGATAGTATCTGTTTGGACTATGTGAGTGCAGGTTAATGAAGGCGTTTTATGAAATATTGATCAAGCCTCAGCAGTTGCAGCAGGGGGAAGAGGGGTGGGGCAGAAGGGTGGAGATGCAGAAAGCCAAGGTTAATACAGGAAGAGAAAGACTTTGGAACTCAATAAATCATGTCAAATGCAGAGGCTGGGGATTTTAAGTGCCAGAGAAGCACAATTTCCCCTCAAACAAAGTGCAAAGGTCAACATGACGCACTGATAACATCTTGTTCCCTGCCCGGCTGTGTACTGTAATACGTTTTGCCTGCTCACTCTCCAGAGAAATCAAAAGGGGGAAATTGGATACCAGAGTCATTGTTTACTACAGTTATTACAGTACAGTCAGTGGTATCTGTAATACCTCTGGTAGGCTTCTCTATGTTCTGTTTGTGTCTGGTGGTGAGCTGCTGGAGAGAGTGGATTATTACCCCTACATCTCCTCGCTATGACCTGTCTGATGTAGCCTCTCTCTCTCTCTCTCTCTCTCTCTCTCTCTCTCTCTCGCTCTCTCTCTCTCTCTCTTTCTAGGCTTCACACAGCCAACAAAACCTCTGTGCTGTAGAATCCTTTGCCACTGCTTTTTCATTTTGATTATCACTTGTTTTGTTCTTCTATTGCTTGGGGAAAGCTAATTTGTCATCACTGTATTGCTAGGGGTCACATTGGCCATTGTGTACAATGTACATTGCACTCTAGGGCATTTTCTTTTTTTTAAATCAATCTCTTGTTTTGTATAGAACGAATATTCTTGGCCAGTTGTGTTATTAAAGGATCCTGATCATAATGTATCTTGTACAATAGGCCTACATGGTATGTACCCTAGTCTACTTTATTACAAAGTAGCTAAGTAACAAATAATTATAATAAGTAATTATAATAGGATTGTAGAATAAAGAATCAAAGCATTATTTTCATCGATATTGTGCTTCTTTTCCAGTTGCTCCTGAGGTGACGGTGGTGGGATATGACCAGAACTGGTTTGTTGGTCAGGACAATGTGAAGCTGGACTGTGGAGCCAAAGCCAACCCACCTGCCCACCATTTCTCCTGGACCAGGTCAGGGTCCACTAGCTAGCAGCTTTCCAACTCACTACACCCCACAACATGCTATACACTGGCCACGTCACAAATAGCACCCCATTCCCTATGTAGTTTGCTACTTTTGACCAGAGCCCATAGGGCTCTGGACAAAAGTAGTGCACTATAATGAGAATAGGGTGCCATTTCGGACGTACCACTACTGTGATTATTGCTGGCTAGTAATATCCAGATGTTTGTATCCCTGTGTTTATATATGATCTCCTTTCTTAACAGGTTGGATGGGCCGATGCCTGACGGTGTGGATATAGTGAACAACACTTTTAGTTTCACTCGTCCTCTGGAGAGAAATGACTCTGGACTGTACAGGTGTGAGGTGTCCAATGACATCGGTCCACGCAGTCAGGACGTTCACGTCTGGATACAAGGTGAGAGAGTATGGCCTTGGTTAAACCCTTCAAGCCCACCATGAGTTAAAACAGAGCCTGTCTCCATTTGCACACATTCCAGACACCAGAGGCGAAAAGAGCAACATAAACACACAGTATCAGCACCAAAGGTTCAGACTGTTGTGGTTTTGGCAACATTAGATATCTGTGATAAGAGAGTGAGTGTTTCACCCAGTTTGTTTTTGGGAACACAGTATGCACTAATATGCAACCATACAGTGAGGGAAAAAAGTATTTGATCCCCTGCTGATTTTGTACGTTTGCCCACTGACCAAGAAATGATCAGTCTATCATTTTAATGGTAGGTTTATTTGAACAGTGAGAGACAGAATAACAACAAAGAAATCCAGAAAAACGCATGTCAAAAATGTTATAGATTGATTTGCATTTTAATGAGGGAAATAAGTATTTGATCCCCTCTCAATCAGAAAGATTTCTGGCTCCCAGGTGTCTTTTATACAGGTAATGAGCTGAGATTAGGAGCACACTCTTAAAGGGAGTGCTCCTAATCTCAGCTTGTTACCTGTATAATAAACACCTGTCCACAGAAGCAATCAATCAATCAGATTCCAAACTCTCCACCATGGCCAAGACCAAAGAGCTCTCCAAGGATGTCAGGGACAAGATTGTAGACCTACACAAGGCTGGAATGGGCTACAAGACCATCGCCAAGCAGCTTGGTGAGAAGGTGACAACAGTCGGTGCGATTATTCGCAAATGGAAGAAACACAAAAGCACTGTCAATCTCCCTCGGCCTGGGGCTCCATGCAAGATCTCACCTCGTGGAGTTCCAATGATCATGAGAACGTGAGGAATCAGCCCAGAACTACACGGGAGGATCTTGTCAATGATCTCAAGGCAGCTGGGACCATAGTCACCAAGAAAACAATTGGTAACACACTACGCCGTGAAGGACTGAAATCCTGCAGCGCCCGCAAGGTCCCCCTGCTCAAGAAAGCACATATACAGGCCCGTCTGAAGTTTACCAATGAACATCTGAATGATTCAGAGGAGAACTGGGTGAAAGTGTTGTTGTCAGATGAGACCAAAATCGAGCTCTTTGGCATCAACTCAACTCGCCGTGTTTGGAGGAGGAGAAATGCTGCCTATGACCCCAAGAACACCATCCCCACCGTCAAACATGGAGGTAGAAA
>NW_025533490.1:1070000-1220000 GCF_020615455.1 Coregonus clupeaformis | reverse complement strand
GGATCTCAACAGATGATCGCAGGCTGGGAATGGCAGTAATTTGCTGTCATTATCTGCTTAACTTTAGAACTAGGGTTCATTTGGCAAGGGTTTCTCTGTACTACGTTGTTTCAACAGATGTGAGCGGTTCACATTGTGTCGTTCTGCTTTTACGTATGTAAACACCTGTCTTACGTCATGACTCATGAGTCTGGCATTTCAGCCCTCATTAGTGAAATATTTCAATCCCTTTTTAACATTCTGAACTATGTTGCATCAATTCAAACCCCTCATATTCAATGACATTTCCCAAAAAATTGACACTTTATTGCTTGCCTGTAATCATATGACTTTTTCATAAAGGTTAAATTCTGGTTGCTTCTTGCTGTTGAGAGCACCTAAATCAGATTGTAATATTTTAGTTTTCAAACTGTTATGTGAAAGGAAAAGGATTCAACAATATGACAATTTGCCAAGTTTATGGTTCTAGATGACGGTAGAACATATCCACATGTTGATGTGAGCATGATGTACAGTGATCTTGTCAGGACTATGGGACGTGATAAGACTCCATTAGGCACATCGGAGGAACAAATCTCAAGCTTAGGACAGTGTATTGGACATGTTCTTTAGCATTGGTGGAACATTATAGATTATGTCCCAAATGGTACCCTATTCACTATACACTCAGTGGACAGTTTATTAGGTACACCCATCTAGTCCTGACTCTGCTATCAGAATGACGCAATAGTAGCTGGGATTCGTCGGACCAGGCGATGTTTTTCCACTCCTCAATTGTCCAGTGTTGGTGACCGCTTCTTCTTGTTTTTAACTGATAGGAGTGGAACCCAGTGTGTGTCAGTGGGATCTGTGATGGATTCTTTCCAGTACACAACCAGGCATCATGACATGGTCTGTGTCCCAAATAGCATCCTAGCCCTATGAGCCCTGGTCAAAAGTAGTGCACTATATAGGGAATAGGGTGCCATTTGGGACACAGACCATTACATGATGTTATAGCTACTAAAGGGTTGACATCACCAGTGATCTCATCTCCATTAGCTTGTATTGACCTTGCATTTCCTATTCCTGCTCAGCTTCGTTCTACCTGAGAAAGTAAAGGATCAAAGTGACCTCTCTAAAGCCTCACCATTAAAGGAAAGAGATATCTTCAGTCAACGGGTCGGGGAGAGGGGAGCATGTATCTATACACTGACTGTTGGAGGAGTGGGTTATAGAGGGGGTCATCTCCCTGTGGCATTTCAAGATGGGGCTTGGTTTTAGCCTGAGGTTTCTTTGTTTCTTCTTCTGGGGTTTAGCAGATTGAGGGCACACTTTTTAATTTGATCCTTATTATTATTTGCTCCAACCCTTTGGTGGTTTATAAAACACTTGCGTATCGCGCACACACACTCCACATGCTGCCTGCTGCCTAGGTCACTCCAGCCCTGCCATGTTCAAAGCCCTCACCTCAAAGTTTCAGCTTTTTAATTAACTTCTCTTCCCTGGATGGACTTGGCGAATGTTTGCCCTCAGTGATGTGTAGAGCATCTGTGTATGCAAGCACACTCATGTGTTTTTATCTGTTTGATTCAAGGCTTCCAGCGTGTGCCTGACTAAAATGGACAAAGCCCCTCTGAAAACTTTTCTTAGCTTAGCTACTGCTCAGACCATTCACCCAGGGGTTGTGGGCACGTAGGCTAGATACAATGCAGGGATACATTCTCATGTCTTTTACTGTCTGTCTGTATACACAATATGAGGTTAGCTTGGTCTACTCCCTGTTTTGAACATTTGTCCAAATACAGGCTGGTCTTTGACATGTAATTTCATTTGGAGTGGAAGAAAGTGATTGAATGTTTACTGAAATTATTTGTTTCAATTTTTTTTCTTTGGCAAAGCTTTTGTTTTCAAGTTGACCATCTTTGGAATGGAAAGAGATTAAGTTATTGTTGTGCCTTTACTGCCTTCCTTCCTTTTGAATCCTTTATGGTTTATTCTTCTGCTTACGTACATACGTGTGTATATGTTCATGATTTTTATGTGTGATGATATCAGCCTGATTGTCGGCAGACATTTTGATTAATGTGTTGATTTTAAGTCCTGAATGCCTCTGGAGAGAAAGGTTGGTGCCTTAGGTCTTTTTATGTCTTTCTTTTTCATATTTATGATTTTGTTGCTTGTTTTTAAACCAGCGAAGTTGACTTAAGGTGAATTGTTTAGCCTTATACACACAGACTCTTGTAGCAGCTCAAGTTACAATGTACCTGAAAATTGTATTTCACTGGAAAATTACATGGGTAGTACTTTGTTAGTACTAAGCAGGCCAGAATCATAGTTAATATTATTGTTTTGTAAATATGCTGGCTGTTTTTGTATTCTTCTTTTTTTTTTTTTTATGTCCGAAATGGTCACAAAGCATTAGATTATTTGAAGGTAATTTAAAATACGAGCACTAGTCTGTTGGTACCTGGGAGTTTTCCTCTTTGGCTTCATTTTACAAGATATTAGTTCTCAAAAGTGGGTGACTAATTATTTTGTTGCCGTTGTGCTATTAATTGGTTTGTCAAAAATCACATTGGAAACAAGGGATAGATCATTTTTGTTCTCTGTTTGTAATAAAATAATATCTTATCTGAATCATACTGAACTGTGTTGTCCCATAGGTTTATATTAATATCTTTGTTGCAGTGATAGTCGACAATATCTTCTTTAACCTTAAATCACATATCAGGAACAAACAAGCTTTATGGGTATATTAAGAACAGGTGTTTTGTTTTCCTACTAATAGTATTTTTTTTTATTTCACCTTTATTTAACCAGGTAAGCCAGTTGAGAACAAGTTCTCATTTACAACTGCGACCTGGCCAAGATAAAGCAAAGCAGTGCGATTAAAAACAACAACACAGAGTTACATATGGGGTAAAAAAACATAAAGTAAAAAAATACAACAGAAAATATATATACAGTGTGTGCAAATGTAGCAAGTTATGGAGGTAAGGCAATAAATAGGCTATAGTGCAAAATAATTACAATTGGTATTAACACTGGAATGCTAGATGTGCAAGAGATTATGTGCAACTAGAGATACTGGGGTGCAAAAGAGCAAAATAAATAACAATATAGGGATGAGGTAGTTGGGTGGGCTAATTTCAGATGGGCTGTGTACAGGTGCAGTGATCGATAAGGTGCTCTGGCAACTGATGCTTAAAGTTAGTAAGGGAGATAAGAGTCTCCAGCTTCAGAGATTTTTGCAATTCGTTCCAGTCATTGGAAGGAATGGCGGCCAAAGGAGGTGTTTGCTTTGGGGATGACCAGTGAGATATACCTGCTGGAGCGCAGACTACGGGTGGGTGCTGCTATGGTGACCAATGAGCTAAGATAAGGTGGGGATTTGCCTAGCAGTGATTTATAGATGGCCTGGAGCCAGTGGGTTTGATGACGAACATGTAGTGAGGACCAGCCAACAAGAGCGTACAGGTCACGGTGGTGGGTAGTGTATGGGGCTTTGGAGACAAAACGGATGGCACTGTGATAGACTACATCCAATTTGCTGAGTAGAGTGTTGGAGGCTATTTTGTAAATGACATCGCCGAAGTCAAGGATCGGTAGGATAGTCAGTTTTACGAGCTTCTTCCAATGCAATCAGATGACACTTTATGGGCCAAGAAAAAAACTAGGGACAAAGGCGTTCCCATCTCTCAGACCTTAACCCATCTATCTCTATCACCCTCAGCAGCCTCCACTGTCCACACCTGTGGAGATCAGTTACTGACCCATCACCGCCACCTCTCTCCTGTCCCAATCAGCACCCTTTCCATCACTGGCCTAGAGAATAGACCCACCCGCTGCCTTTGTGATGGACAAAAGGATCACACCTGTACTGGGATAGGTGGTTGAGTTTGTTTGCTGACCACCCACAATCCTAGCAGGTTTTCCTCTTTTATCTATTGACATGAACCTGTCCCCAAGCCCATTAGTCACCAATGAGGTCTTGAGTGATTGCTGTAAGACGAGTCACATTCTTTTGTTGGCCTTGATTTGGTGAAAAAATAAAGCCTTATTGCATGATGTTTCAGGGCGTGCGTTTCCTCTGCACCAATAGGAAATTGTGTAATGTGTTTATATCCCACTTTTATTTACCATATTAAATGACTGGTTAAACTTGAATTGAAAAAAGAAATGTATCCTATCAAACTGCATGTTGTTCACAAAAGGGCCCCTTTGTTACTTAATCGTCCCTCACATGCCAGCTCAGGTCTTCAGTTTGGCCTCTTCTTCTTCCTCTAAGTGTTGGTATCTAATCCTCTGTGTTAACCTGCTTCTGGAGGTGGCTTGAAGAGTATCATTATCTGTTATTCTATGAAGCCAGAGTGACACTCACTCCCCTCCAGCCCAGATAAAGAGAGAGAGAGGAGAGAAACCAGATCCCTAATCTTCTCTGGCATGTCAGGCTGAAATCTCCCCACTTTCAGTCTTGGAGTGTGTCCCAAATGGCACCCTATTCCCTATATAGTACACTGCTTTTGACAAGGGCCCACTACATACGGAATAAGGAGCCATTTGGGCCACAGCCTTTCTCTGCTTTCATCACTTGACTGGCCACAGTGGCCCCGGCCGGCCCAAACACACCCAGTACCGCTCTATTACCGTCACATTGCTTAACTGGGATAACCCCGGCCTAATTCATCACTGTTACTATCTGCGTGCATGTGCAGGCTGCAGGAGTAAATGGCTCTGTTGGTGGGCTTCAGTTGCTCTTTCTCTGTCTCTCTCTCTTGCATCGCTGCAGCTGTCTGCTAGAGTTTTTTTTATTGGTTTGTGTTTTTTCGTATTTAATGAATCTGTCAGCAAATGTGTTTCGCTTTTGTTACCTTGTAAAACAGCAGCCAACACTTTCAACATTCTTGGTAGACCCCACCTAATGTTTGAGTCTTGCCATGCGGTGGTATCTAATAGTCCATTGCAGCTATGCTGTTAGAAAAAAGGGTTGTTTGTTTGCTTAGATGTGCTGTGTGTTATTTTGACATGCTGCAGGATATCTTGAAATTTACCAGTAGCCAATGATGAAAGCAGATCAAAGGCCATGTTTCTAGGTTTTCTTTTTGACTGGATTTGGCTCCAAATCATTTAGAAAATAATAGAGAGAGAAGGTCACCCCCCCCCCCCCAAATAAACAACAACCCAACAATTATTAGCTAATGAACACGACCAGAGCACCAAGGAGAGAACATCAAAGGCCAAAGCTTGTTTGAGCTCATGGGTTCGGAAATAATGAAATGCTGTAGATGGTGGGAGAGTGCGGAGCAGTTACAACAAACATTTTGTCACGTGGCCACCGCCGGTTGGGCCAGCTCTCCTTGGTGTGATGTAACGTGGGCTGCGGACTGCGGACTGCAGAACACCTACAGCAGAGATACTATGTCATGGCAGAGTGAGAAACAACTCTCTGCTGTCTGTCAGATGGGTGTCGTGATCTGATCATCCTGCCCAGTTTGGAAAGAGGAGCCTCTCTCAGTCCCAGATTAACACATGGGTCAGTGCTCCACCTCAGAGAGACAGGGCGACAGACGAGGGGGAGAGCGGGGTGACGAGGTTCTCCTTACATCAGCAGTGGAGTGCTGTCTCCACGGCGACTCGGTTCAGTGCACTCCATAAAGCAGGCCAGGCCATGGAGAGGGTTTAAGGTTTACTTCTGAAGCTTTTGTTTTTCACTATTTTCCTCTCCTCTATAAAACTGCTATCTCTCCTTCTTTACATGTTTGGCAGACATGATGTAAACCTGGAAACATGCAGTCTCTATTGCCCATAAGTTTCTATACTCCCCATGTCACTTTTGACCTTTTGAAATCAGTCGTGGCTGAATGTGGAGTATATTAAGTAATTTGCATGAGTGAAACTTATTGCGTTCATTTGACAATTACCCGCGAAATGAACAGGGAAATTTAGGAAAGAAAGAAGCAGTCTTTTTTGTTTGAATGAATTGGTGGATATGAATTGTTTTCGGAGAAAGGGTTGTATTTGGGAAAAGACTGAGTAAGGACAGCAAAACAAAAGCCCCTTTGTACTGAGCACCTCCTCTGTGACTGGGAGCAAGGACAATGAAGGTTTCATTGACGAACTACATTGTTCCTCTAGATCAGTTCAGAGGTACAGACTGAGGGCCTTTCACAGATGATATGCTATCGTAGCTGTGCAGTTCCCAGTCTGCTCTCTCTCTCTCTGCTGGATGAGAAGATAGCTGTGAATGTCTCTTTCCCACTGAGTCACAAAGTTGTAAAGAGAGGGTGAAGAGTGATGGGAGTTTACAGTATCCCTCAGTGGACAGTACTAGAATAATCTACTTCAGGCATACTGTGTCTACTCTATTCTCAGAGTCCAGAGGATGTTCAGTGTGGTCAGTACTGTCTTTGAAAACCATAGGTCTGTATATCAGGGTTTTATGACAGCCATGGGCCAAATGCCCCTTTGATCAAATCCACCATTATGCATCTCTACATCCCATGCCTGCAATAGCTAGCCTGAGTACCAGTCTGTTTTTGCTATCATGCCAACTCATTGTCATGCCAATGACAACAATGGAGTTGGCAAGAGCACAAAAAGATCTGGGACCAGGCTATGCAATAGCTACTTCAACACAAAAACATTGACATGCTACAATGAAGGCAGGCAGGGGCAGAGAGCTGCATGCTTTCACATAGGAAGGATTAAGCCCCTTATGGATCAACTTCTAATTGGGCTCATGGCATGCAAGGGGCTGTGATCAGAATGGGTGGGCAGTCATCGCACTGGGACGTGACAACAAGACCCCCACATCCCCCGGCATTGTTCTCCAATGCTGGAGCACATATAATCCTCAATGGATTTAAATGCTTCAGGTCCAAACAATGCAATGGTCCCTGGGAAATAGCCATGGAGTAGCCTACAAAAATAAACAGAAGGAGGAATGAGGGAGAGCACGTGGAGGATCAGATACTACTATGGCAGTAAGACTGGCCTGGAGTAGGTCGAATATAGTTATACCATCTACTGTCCATACATGACTGGGTAATGTGTTTGACCAAAAGGAACATAGGTCCAAAAGGCTCCTTAACTGCTTCTACCCCCAAGCCATAAGACTGCTGAACAATTAATCAAATGGCCACCCAGACTATTTGCATTGACCCCCTGCTACTACTCGCTGATAGTTATCTAAGCATAGTCACTTTACCCCTACCTACATGTACAAATTACCTCGACTAACCTGTACCCCCGCAAATTGACTCAGTACCGGTACCCCCTGTATATAGCCTCTGTATTGTTATTTTATTGTGTTACTTACTTATTTTTTATATATATATATATTTTTTACTTTAGTTTATTTAGTAAATATTTTCTAAACTAAATTTTCTTAAAACAGCATTGTTGGTTAAGGGCTTGTAAGTAAGCATTTCACAGTAAGGTCTACACCTTTTGTATTCGGCACATGTGAAAAATAAAAGTTGATTTTATTTGATATCATAAGACATAATTGTCCTGACTGACGTAACAAACTAGCCAAGATAGTCAGAGATAGAGTCTGCATCCTAAATGACACCCTACTTTTGACCAGGACCCATCTCTGGTCAAAAGTAGTGCACTACATGGGTAATAGGGTGCCAGAGAGCACCATCTGTCCAGTGATTTCCCCTGGCTGCCTGAGAGGTTGTCTGTCGGCCATGTTGTTCTTTAGAGATCTGCTGCTGTTATCCTTAGCATTAAGGCTGTGTTTATTACACCTGTCCTCTAGCTGTCTGTCACTCAAAGACCTCCTCCTGGCACAGACAGCTGAGGAGCAACAGTGGCCACAGGAGTAGACACCACACCACACATTCCATGTCTCATTCCTATGCCTCTCAAACATAGTGCTCTGCTGTCTTCTCCAGCTCCTTTAAGTTGGATGGCTTCCGCTGGTGAACAGCAATCTTTATGTCATACCACAGATTCTCAATTGGATTAAGGTCTGGGCTTTGACTAGGCCATTCCAAGACATTTAAATGTTTCCCTTTAAACCACTTGAGTGTTGCTTTAGCAGTATGCTTAGGGTCATTGTCCTGCTGGAAGGTGAACCTCCGTCCCAGTCTCAAATCTCTGGAAAACTAAAACAGATTTCCCTCAAGAATTTCCCTGTATTTAGCGCCATCCATCATTCCTTCAATTCTGACCAGTTTCCCAGTCCCTGCCGATGAAAACATCCCCACAGCATGATGCTGCCACCACCATGCTTCACTGTGGGAATGGTGCTCTCGGGGTGATGAGAGGTGTTGGGTTTGCGCCAGACATAGCGTTTTCCTTGATGGCCAAAAAGCTCAGTTTTATTCTCATCTGACCAGAGTACCTTCTTCCATATGTTTGGGGAGTCTCCCACATGCCTTTTGGCGAACACCAAACATTTTTTGCTAATTTTCTTCTTTAAGCAATGGCTTTTTTCTGGCCACTCTTCCGTAAAGCCCAGCTCTGTGGAGTGTACAGCTTAAAGTGGCCCTATGGACAGATACTCCAATCTCCGCTGTGGAGCTTTGCAGCTCCTTCAGGGTTATCTTTGTTGCCTCTCTGATTAATGCCCTCCTTGCCTGGTCCGTGAGATTTGGTTGGCGGCCCTCTCTTGGCAGGTTTGTTGTGGTGCCATATTCTTTCCATTTTTTAAATAATGGATTTAATGGTGCTCCTTGGGGTGTTCAAAGTTTCTGATATTTTTTTATAACCCAACCCTGATCTGTACTTCTCCACGACTTTGTCCCTGACCTGTTTGGAGAGCTCCTTGGTCTTCATGGTGCCGCTTGCTTGGTGGTGCCCCTTGCTTAGTGATGTTGCAGACTCTGGGGCCTTTCAGAACAGGTGTATATATACTGAGATCATGTGACACTTAGATTGCACACAGGTGGACTTTATTTAACTAATTATGTGACTTCGGAAGGTAATTGGTTGCACCAGATCTTATTTAGGGGCTTCGTAGCAAAGGGGGTGAATACATATGCACGCACCACTTTTCCGTAATACATTTTTTTGAATTTTTTGAAACAAGTTATGTTTTTCATTTCACTTCACCAATTTGTACTATTTTGTGTATGTCCATTACATGAAATCCAAATAAAAATCCATGTAAATGACAGGTTGTAATGCAACAAAATAGGAAAAACACCAAGGGGGATGAATACTTTTGCAAGGCACTGTACATGTGACACCACACATCCTATGACTCCTGCTTTGATGATGAGGCTCACAGCCAAGAGAGTTGTAGGTTTTGTTTGAGCACCATTTGAGATTGTTGTCTCAGATATCAGTTCAAAGCCCTAATGCACTAACAGTGCTCTCTATGCCTGCTTTCACTACTCAATGACTGCTTGGGACTTGCTCTCTAGAACTACTTTTGTTAGCAATAGATTTTCTGATAGTTTTGCCTTACAGAAAAGTTAAATCCATTGTAATAGTTTTAAGGTCTGTCCATTGTAAGAAAGACAGAGGCACTTTTGACTTAATTAAACACAACCAGTACTGTATACAGCATGGTAGATGATAAAAGGCAAAAATCACACAAAGGGAGCAAAGTAATACCATTGTTCCACAACTGAACACAGATGTGTGTTACAGCGGAGGTGAAGATGAGGTGAAAACACAACTGATGTCAAAGCTAATAAAAAGCATGAAATAGAAAGGGAGGGGATGTGAGAGGCCCCATCTAGAGGCCTTAAAAGGCGAGCAGCGTGAAGTCCTAATTACAGGGACTTAACACTGGCCTGTGCTGCACTCACGCTGCACTGGTCAGGAGTTCAGACCTGCTGCTCCCGCTGCTAGGAGGAAGGAGAGGAGACTGACTGACCCTTCTTTTGCAGGCAGTGGATGTGTCCCCAATGGAGCCCTATTCCCTATATAGTGCACTACTTTTGACCAGTGCCCACTCTGGTCAAATGTAGTGCACTATAAAGGAAATAGGGTGTCATTTGGGACGCAGATAGATGGAGCCTCTCAGGTCTGAGACTTGGGGCATAACAAGACGTTTCCACTTCTGCCAACGGAGGGGAAAAATATAGCTCCATTGTCTGGAATGTAAGGTATAATCAGGTTAGGCAACATTCTGACCTTGACTGGACCAGTCTGAAGGAAAGAGGAGGGGAGGACTGGAGAGGAATATTCCATCATCAACTTTCTCAACATTACTCCTGTCAGGTTGAACCTTCATGCTCACTGAGTTTACCTGCAATAATGATCCCAATTTACTCCCCGCTGACCAATCACATGGCACCGCCTGCTGTTCACACTGAGAGAAGAAAATGAACTTGGAAAAGGACCAGAGATTGAGAGAGAGGAGCTGGTCAAGACTTACTGTGGCAATGTCCCAAATAGCAGGCACCCTATTCCCTATATAGTGCACTACTTTTGACCAGGGCCAATAGGGCTCTGGTCAAAAGCAGTTCACTACATAGGGACTAGGGAACCATTTGGGGCACAGCCTTGAAAATACATAATATAGTACCTTATAGATGGCATCATGAAGGTGGGATGTTTACCATGTGAATCAGTTTGCACATTGTTAACCTTGGCCCCTTGCCTCCTCCCTCCCTGTGCTGTCAGGGTTGAAACCCTCTTTTAGACAAGTAAGTGTTTGTTTTTATCACACAGCTTCAAAAGGAGTATATTCACATGATCCAGGAAGATCAAAGGAGGAGATTCATATGGTGTAATAATGCCTATTGAGAGACTACTTAGGTGACTGTTACCGTTAGTTACTGTGCATAGAGTAAAAAAACAAATCCTTTTTAGTTATGCCTCAACTAGAACTGGCTCGCAGGTTTTGGATGCCTTCAAGGGTGACTAACATTATAAAGTTATTGAGCTCTTTCAATTAGCTCAATCTCGAAGTGACTCCTGTGGTGACATCAAAACAAATGCTATGTGGCAGCTTTCTTTTGTCCACGCTGCCGTTTGGACCCATGGCTCTGTTATTCAATTCACCCCTGGCTGTGCTACCTGGAGAGGAGGGGTCATGAATTTGTGTCACTCCGGCAATGAGGAACAGGGGACTGGTAACTAGCTGGTAACCATGACGATGCACTTTCGTTTTTCAGCCTGGCTTGTATAATCCCAGAATGCAATAAAACCGTCTGGCTGCCATGTCTGGCTCCAGACCTTTTTTATTGACTGAAAAAGTTGAGCCCCTAAGATTATTAGGTGGAATATGTAGCCAAAATGTGGCCTATTTCTTTCTCTTTTTACTTGAGATGTTGGACGTCGTTAACCAGACATTGGACAGGAGTGGGTCACTAATTATAGAGGAGAGAAAGTCCTATTGTATTTCCCAAATGGCACCCTATTCCCTATATAGTGCACTACTTTTGAACAGAGCCCTATGGGCTCTGGTCAGTAGTGCACTACATAAGGAAATAGGGAGCCATTTCAGATGCAGCAAGTGTTTTAATGAGGTTGTGCATGTCTACTGTACCAAACCAAGACTCCAGTAACTCTGTCGCTAGGGACACAGGTCATCCCAGTCAGACTTTCTATATTTATGTTGGCCAATAGAGCAGAGTTTCCAAAACTCGGTCCTGGGGCCCCCCCTGGGTGCACGTTTTGGTTTTTGCCCTAGCACTACACAGCTGATTCAAACAACCAACTCATCATCAAGCTATGATTATTTCAGTCAGCTGTGTAGTGCTGGGGCAAAACCCAAAACGTGCACCCAGGGTGAGCCCCAGGACCGAGTTTGGGAAACATTGCAATAGAGAACAGGCTTTGTGCAGATGTGTGTCTCTGAGTCTGAGGGCAGTCTTATTGTTATCTCTTAAAAGTTTGTGGAGTCATTTTTGATGTGTTGTTAGGGGGAGAGAGAGAGGCGTGGAAGTGTGGACACAGCGGTCAAGTAAAGCCAGAGTAGCCAGAGGAGGTTGGGATGCCAGGCCAGGCAGGGCCACCCAACTGTGACAAGGTCTGCTGTTTGTTCAGAGCTGGGGGATGGGTGGTGATTCCTCCTCAACATGATTATTTTGAGTGCCTAGTCATTTCACCTCCATATGAATAAAGATTTGATATCACAAGGACTTTAGTCTTTAGTTATAACCGAATTAAAGCTAGAATCCTTAATTGAAACAATAACAAAGGGTACTCCCCGCCTCTGTTTTGGTAAAAAGCTGAGGGCCTGGAGAAATGTAACCACTCTGAAATTCATAGACAGAGCTATGGAGGCAAGGGCTAACCATCCATGATATCAAAATGTGAGTTTTAACCATGTTTTGAGGCCATACAGTGTTTGTTTACATTTACTTTGTTTACAAACATTGGAGTAAAACAAGCTTTTGGGGTTCTGATGGGGTACGACAGTTGAACTAAACGCATTTATAAGTTATATTCTTCAAGAATCAGTGGGTATATATTAATTTATAAGTCCAAAAATTGATGTAGCAACTAAGGATTCTAGCTTTAAAACTCTCCAGCACTTTTTGTCTCCATTTTATTGCTATGAACATAGCTGTTTTTTGTTTCCAGTGAATTATCAATTTAGACCAGTCTTTTACAGTAATTAGTGGTTCTAAATCATTATGGTGATAATTCAAAGCCTTTAGTTAATAGTCAGCACTAGCACAACAACGTCTTCTGTTGATGTTTCCTTTTGTGGGTTTCTCAAGTACACTAAAACAAAGCTCTTTTTTATTGGTGGCCATTGACTCTTTGAATTAGTTGCAGATTAACTTGTGAAATGGAAAATACTTTTTTGTCAAATTTTGTTTTTACATTTCATTGTATTAGTAAGAAACATTAGATTCTTTAATAAAGTACAATTTCCTGTTTCACATTTAAATGGTTTTCAAGTTGTTGGAGAGGATTTAGATGCAATCCAATGCCACTGGACTAAATCTCATAAACTGTATCATAAAGACGCCTCTCTCTCATAAAGACGCCTCTCTCTCTCCACCCATTATCTCAGTTTAGAAAACTGCGGCAGGCATTTCACTATCCAAACTACTATATACTAAAGAAACCCAAACCATAAAATTCACTGAAGGTTATTATTATTTCAGTTTAAACATCTTTGCCAGGCACTGAGTCACTGAAACATGACTCTCAATTATTAACCTAATTTCCTACACTGAATTAACTTGTCTCAAGGACAACATCAGCCACAAACTTTCCCTCTCATGCAGGTAACTAAATCTAATTAACGGTGACAACAGATTGTCTTTGTAAGAATAAACTATTGTGACCTTTCTAGGGCTGTTAAGGTTGTTTTGAAGGTGTTGTTTCTACCTATATTTGATGGTGTGGTGGGCCTGGGGAATAACAGCATTTATGTGTGGATTGAGAGGAGTGTGGCATGGGTGTGCTCTTCCTACGCAGGCCTGCCTCTGATGTGGCGCCAAAGCTCACAGTCTGTGACATTCAGGTGAGAGAGCATCCACAGGGTCCAGGGAAGGGCTGACTGACTGACTGCTCTTCTCATTACATGGATATAAAAGGACTTCCCTTGTTGTCCTGTCTCACGCTGAATATGAAAAATCATATCATACATTAGTACTGTATAATATCTACTATATAAACAAGACATACAGTATTACCATATCACTGTCTGGCGACATCTTTCATATTTGACATACCATAGTTATTATTTATTATGTTAGATTTGATGTTAATGTGTGTGTATATATTGTATGAAGTAGCAGAATAGATTTCAATAGGATCAGAGCCTGGGGCGTAGATAAGAGTTGACTATAGGTTACTCCCTACAATATACAGTAGGTGCAGGACATTACTAATTGCTTTTAATTAAATTTGGCCCATTAAGAGGATCAATGGCTCCATCAACCATGATCCAGGGTGGAAGAGGCTTGTAGGCTCAGGCCTGGAGAGAGGGGGATGGGGATGGGGAGTGGAGAGGTAGGGCTGGGGTTTGAACTATTGCCTCTCAAACCTATAGTGGGCTGTCATCAGCAATCAGAACCATAGATCACATTCGTAGATAGACATCAGGACTGTGTGAACATTGGTGGGAACGCTAACTGTTATTTTTACTGCTGCTTTTTAATTATTTGTTACTTTTATTTTGTATTATTTTATATTGTATTTTTGTTGTGATTTCTTTTGGTGTTCTTTCTTAAAACTGCATTGTTGGTTAAGAGCTTGTAAGTAAGCATTTCACTGTAAGGTCTACTACACCTGTTGTATTCGGCACATGTGACAAAGAAAATTTGATTTGAACTCAGCACAGGTACAACACAGGTCAAGGTCCATAAGGCAAAGAGGGAAAAAAGTAATTCAGGGTCAGCAAGAAATATCTCTCTTTTTGGATGCCTATGTGAAAGGCATTGTGTGAATGGTTATATATTGATCAAGCCAGGCATGACAGCAGTGATCAGGTCTATTGCTGCAGTGAGGCTAAAGGTTAATTGGACAGAGAGAGTCTGTCTCTACAGATCCAGTTGTGATGATGGTGATTCCTGTATAAACACAGGTAGGCCTCCAACCTACAGTAGAGTGTGTAGCAGGAATGCGTTGGTCCGACAGTCAGTGAATACATATAGATGCGCCATGAGGGATTTCGGGGAGCTCTGCTCTGGTCATCCATGCATGTGTATTCTTGGCCCAGACCTTTGGATCATCCCTAGTAACCCTGCCTGGACCAACAGTCTGCACTTCCAGCCCTGGAGTCAGCCTTTGAGTGCCAAATGGCACCCTATTCCAAATAATATATGCCATTTAGCAGACACTTTTATCCAAAGCAACTTATATTCATCCATGTATACATTTTATGTGTGGGTGGTCCCAGGAATCAAACCCACTACCCTGGCGTTTTTTTTATTTTTATTTTTATTTTATTTTTTATTGGGGGTAGATCAGCTTAATATTGCAGATAGATTGTAACTTCCATCAATGTAATTGTCTGCATCACTTCCAATCCCCCATGTTTATATATATATATACATACACATACATATATATACACATATACATACACACACACATACATACATACATACATACATACATACATACATACACATACATATCCTTTAAAAAAATATATTCCCCTTTATTACTTTCCAACCCCGCCACCCTTTCCCTACTTGGAGTAAACTAGTGAACCTTAATGCTTAGGCCTCTACTTCCAGCTTATACTTACTATCTACATTTTATGGACACAGTCAATTTTACAATAATTATATTTTGTTTGTTTTCTCTCCTGAACTTTTTCTACTCTCAACCTCTCCGATCATTTTCATGATGTCCATCCGGTTTGCTTCTATATGCCATATCTTTCTAACTGTGCTCTTTCACAAAAGCTCCCAACCTACAACCTATATACTTATTATGGACACAGTATGCTTATATTATTCGGTATCTTGTTATTATTTGTTGTTAATTGTTATTAGTCCCATCCTTCAATTCCATTCAACACCTCCCATCTATCTCTTAACACCATCCATATAGGATTTCTATTTGCCATATATATTTCAACTGTACTGTGATGACTTACAAAAGATCTGAACCTTTCTATTCTCATTGTTTCTACAGATTGTGAATTGAAAATAAACATTTTTGCTAAAAGTATTATTATATTATTGATCGATTGACTATGACTTTTCAGATCACCCAGTAATGCTATCTGCAAGGTTAGCTCCAGGTAAATATTGCAATCCTTTAGCCATTCCTGGACCTGTGTCCAAAAACAAGCTACAAATGGACAGTACCAAAACAAATGATCTAATGATTCTGTCTCTTCGCAGCAAAATCTGCAGAGCTGGGAAGATTGTATCCCCCATATAAATAACATTATATTGGTAGCAAGAATTTTATATAATAATTTAAATTGAAAGATTCTAAGTTTTGAATCCGGTGTCATTTTGCGTACTAGTTCATAAACACTATGCCATGGGATCGGTACGTCAAAAATCTCTTCCCAACTCTTTTGCAATCTATATGGGACGGCTGTCAATCCTTTGGTCCTTAAATGAAACTGATATACTTTTTTATTTATCACAGTTTTCTTTAACCAATTATGTTCTTTAATGCAATGCTGACAGACAGACAAGTTCCTTACTTTCTCCCCCTTCCACTTTCCTCTTCCATTTTTGCGGTAAGGCTGCAATTATTTGGTTGTAATTTTGGGTAGAGCAGACATTTCCATATGTTTTTGTTAGCTGCATGTGCGACATAACTCCACCAGTCCTACCGATGATATAATTTACGAAGATTATACATTTTTAAAAACATTTTGTCAAAAAAAAAAGGTTTTTTGTCAAATAGCATTATTTGTTCTGTCGTTTCTGGAGGATTAAATTGAAATTGCAACCAACTTTCTATGGCTTGTTTTAGAAATAGTGATATTTGGGAGATGATTTCCTTTTCAAATAACTGAATGAGTGGTTGTAATCTGAATAAAGGGAAAAAGGCCATTCTTGAACATTGGGTGAGACAATCTTACTAATTTGCTAGAGAACCAGTTCAGATTTAAGTATAACATTTGTATGACTGAAGCTTTTAGTGATAGGTCTAATGCTTTAATATTTAATAATTTCTGTCCTCCGAATTCATATTCATTATATAAATAGGCCCGTTTAATTTTGTCTGGCTTGCCGTTCCAAATAAAATTGAATATTTTTTTCGCATATGATTTAAAAAACTGTTCGCTAGGCGTAGGCAAGACCATAAGCAATTAGGTAAACTGGGATAATACTAAAGAGTTAATCAGGGTGATTTTTCCATGGTAGCAAGATCTTATCTATTTTTGCTAACTTTCTATTAAAATGTATTGAAGTGAGACCATTTATTTCCTTTGGGATATGTATTCCGAGTATATCCACATCACCATGAGACCATTTTATTGGTAAACTACATGGTAATGTAAATTTTTTATTTTTTAGTGATCCAATACGTAATATAGTACATTTGTCATAATTTGATTGTAATCCAGAGAGGTTAGAAAATGTATCTAGATCCTCTATGAGGCTGTGGAGGGATTCTAGTTGTGGATTTAAAAGAAAACATGAATCATCAGCGTACAATGACACCTTTGTTTTTAAGCCCTGGATTTCTAATCCCCTGATATTATTGTTGGATCTGATTTTAATAGCTAACATCTCGATGGCCACAATAAATAGATATGCCGATAGTGGACAACCTTGTTTCACTCCTCTTGACAGTTGTCACGATCGTTGAGAGACAGGTCAGACCAAGGTGCAGCGTGGTATGCGAACATGTTTATTAAACTCAATAAACATAAACAAAACAAGAAACAATGTAACGTGAAGTCCTCAGGCTACACACATACAAGCCTAAAACACGGAACAAGATCCCACAACTAAGGTAGGCAAACAGGCTACTTAAGTAGGATCCCCAATCAGAGACAACGAGCGACAGCTGTCTCTGATTGGGAATCACACCCGGCCAAACATAGAAACAACACATCTAGATCCTAAACATAGAAATATTAACATAGATCCTCACGCCCTGACCAAACCAACTAAAGACAACCAGCCTCTCAAGGCCAGGGTGTGACAACAGTTTAAAACTTTAGAAGAAATAGCCATTATTTACTATTTTACACCTAGGGTTACTATACATGATTTTGACCCATTTTATAAGAGATTCTCCAAAATTGAAATGCTCCAGGCATTTATATATAAACCCCAGTCGTACTTTATCAAATGCCTTTTCGAAGTCTGCTATGAATAGTTTCCCAGATTTTCCATAGTGTTCTATTGTTTCCAATACTTGCCTTATATTATCTCCAATTTATCTTCCATGTAAAAAACCTGTCTGATTATGTCACGAATGCTGATGTGGATGCGGTGGTGGAGTCAAACGCAGGACACAGAGGAATAAGTCAAAACGACTTTACTATAACCTCGAAAGGTACACACAAAATAAACGGCCTCAAAATACACTAGAGGCGAAACAAATACGCAAGTGCGTAAAACCAACACGAAGTGCCAAGGTACCGAACCTATACATCCATGACAAGCGGACAATAACACACAAAATACAAACATAACATAGGGGAACTTATAGGTGACATAATCAATACAGAATACGAAACAGGTGCACTAACTAGACATGACAAAACAAAACAAACATCGAAAACATCAAACGGTAGTAGCTAGTACTCCGGGGACGACGAACGCCGAAGCCTGCCCGAGCAAGGAGGAGGAGCAGCCTCGGCGGCATCCGTGACAGTACGCCCCCCCTTGACGCGCGGCTCCAGCCGTGCGCCGACCCCGGCCTCGGGGACGGCCAGGAGGATGCGGAGCAGGGCGCGTGGGATGACTCCGGTGGAACTCCGTCAGGAGGGAGGGATCTAAAATGTCCCTCCTAGGCACCCAGCAACGTTCCTCTGGACCGTACCCCTCCCACTCCACGAGATACTGCAGACCCCCCATCCGACGTCTCGAATCCACGATGGACCAGACTGAGTACGCCGGAGCCCCCTCGATGCATTTTTGAACATCTTGGCATGGTTCTGTTATAATCTCCACCCGGCACAGCCAGAAGAGGACTGGCCACCCCTCATAGCCTGGTTCCTCTCTAGGTTTCTTCCTAGGCTTTCGCCTTTCTAGGGAGTTTTTCCTAGCCACCGTGCTTCTACACCTGCATTACTAGCTGTTTGGGGTTTTAGGCTGGGTTTCTGTACAGCACTTCGAGATATTAGCTGATGTAAGAAGGGCTATATAAAATAAAATTGATTGATTGATTGATGTCCAGTGGGGGCGGAGGAGTCTCACGTATCTCATTGTCCTGGAGTGGACCAGCTACCACCTGCCTGAGGAGAGACACATGGAACGAGGGGTTAATGTGATAATCATTAGGCAGTTGTAACCTGTAACATACCTCGTTCAATCTCCTCAGGACTTTAAATGGCCCCACAAACCGCCGACCCAGCTTCCGGCAGGGCAGGCGAAGGGGCAGGTTTCGAGTCGAGAGCCAGACTCGATCTCCAGGTGCGTACACTGGACCCTCACTGCGGTGGAGATCGGCGCTCGCCCTCTGCCTACGGATAGCCCGCTGCAGATGTACATGCGCAGCGTTCCATGTCTCCTCCGAGCGCCGAAACCACTCATCCACCGCAGGAGCCTCGATCTGGTTCTGATGCCATGGTGCCAGATCCGGCTGATACCCCAACACACCCTGGAAAGGGGTCAGATTAGTAGAGGAATGGCGAAGAGAATTCTGGGCAATCTCCGCCCAGGGGATATACCCCGACCACTCCTCCTGCCGGTCCTGGCAATATGATCTCAGAAACCTACCCACATCCTGGTTCACTCTCTCCACCTGCCCATTACTCTCAGGGTGGAAACCCGAGGTAGGGCTAACCGAGACCCCCAAGCGTTCCATGAACGCCCTCCAGACTCTAGAGGTGAATTGGGGACCCGATCAGACACTATATCCTCGGGTACCCCGTAGTGCCGGAAGACGTGGGTAAACAAAGCCTCAGCAGTCTGTAGGGCAGTAGGGAGACCCGGCATTGGGATGAGACGACAGGCTTTAGAGAACCGATCCACAACGACCAGAATGGTGGTATTCCCCTGGGAGGGGGGAAGGTCCGTGACAAAGTCTACCGAGAGGTGAGACCACGGCCGTTGTGGAATGGGAAGGGGTTTTAACTTCCCCCTGGGCAGGTGTCTAGGCGCCTTACACTGAGCGCACACCGAGCAGGAGGAGACATAAACCCTCACGTCCTTAGCCAATGTTGGCCACCAGTACTTTTCGCTAAGACAGTACACTGTCCGGCCAATACCAGGATGTCCAGAGGAGTGTGACGTATGAGCCCAATATATGAGACGATCCCGAATCTCGAGCGGAACGTACGTCCGCCCCACTGGACACTCTGGAGGAGTAGGGTCGGTGCGTAACGCCCGCTCGATTTCCGTATCGACCTCCCACACCACCGGCGCCACCAGACAAGACTCCGGCAGTATGGGAGTGGGCTCAATGGACCTCTCCTCTGTGTCATATCGCCGGGACAGGGCGTCTGCCTTACCGTTCTGGGACCCTGGGATGTAAGTGAGCTTAAACACAAACCGGGCCAGAAATATGGTCCACCTAGCCTGACGAGGGTTCAGTCTCCTAGCTGCCCGGATGTACTCCAGGTTACGATGGTCAGTCAGAATGAGAAAAGGGTGTTGAGCCCCCTCAAGCCAATGCCTCCACACCTTTAGGGCTTGAACCACGGCTAGCAGCTCCCTGTCCCCCACATCATAATTACGCTCCGCCGGGCTGAGCTTCTTAGAGTAAAAAGCGCAGGGCCGGTGTTTAGGGGGCGTGCCTGAGCGTTGAGACAGTACAGCCCCAATACCGGCCTCTGACGCGTCCACCTCCACCTGGAATGCTAAAGTGGGATCCGGATGCGCCACACCGGAACAGAGGTGAACAGGTCCTTCAGTTTACCAAACACCCTGTCCGCCTCAGCTGACCACTGCAAACGCACCGGGCCCCCCTTCAGCAGGGAGGTGATGGGAGCTGCTACCTGTCCAAAACCCTGGATAAACTTCCGGCAGTAATTGGCAAAACCCCAAAACCGCTGCACTTCCTTAACCGTGGTTGGAGTCTGCCAATTACGCACGGCTGAAACGCGGTCAATCTCCATCTCCACCCCTGACGCGGACAATCGATGGCCCAGGAAGGAGATGGACTCCTGGAAAAACAGACATTTCTCTGCCTTGACATACAAGTCATGCTCCAACAGCCTACCCAACACTCGACGCACCAGGGCTACATGCTCGGCTCGTGTAGAAGAGTAAACTAGTATGTCGTCAATATACACTACTACACCCTGCCCATGCAAATCCCGGAAGATCTCGTCCACAAAGGATTGGAAGACTGAAGGAGCATTCATTAACCCGTATGGCATGACGAGATACTCATAGTGACCCGAGGTGGTACTAAATGCTGTCTTCCATTCATCTCCCTCCCTAATGCGCACCAATTTGTAGGCGCTCCTGAGATCCAGTTTTGTGAAGAAACGCGCTCCGTGTAATGATTCCGTCATACTCGCAATCAGAGGGAGTGGAAAACTGTATTTCACAGTGATCTGATTGAGACTACGGTAATCAATACACGGGCGCAACCCTCCATCCTTCTTCTTCACAAAAAAGAAACTTGAGGATGCAGGGGAAGTGGAGGGCTGTATGTATCCCTGTCTCAGAGACTCGGCTATGTACGTCTCCATAGCCACCTTCTCCTCTTGAGACAGAGGATACACATGACTACGTGGAAGCGCAGCGCCTGCCTGGAGGTCTATCGCACAATCCCCCTGTCTATGAGGTGGCAATCGCGTCGCCCTAGTCTTGCTGAACACGAGTGCCAAATCCTCATACTCAGGAGGAATGTGCAATGCGGGCAATTGGTTCGGACTTTCCACCGTGGTCGCCACTACAGAAACACCTAGACATCACCCAACACACTGGTCAGACCACTCCTTGAGAGCCCTCTGTTGCCACGAAATGGTGGGGTCATGGGTGATTAACCAAGGAAGCCCCAACACCACAGGATACGCAGGAGAGTCAATCAGATATAACTGAATGATCTCTTCATGACCCCCCTGCGCCTTCATCTTTAGTGGTGCTGTGACCTCCCTAATCAAACCAGATCCCAACGGACGGCTATCTAGGGCATGAATAGGGAAAGGCACATCTACGGGATCCACCAGTTGATCAAAGCTGAGGTTGGTGTCCCTGCAGGCCAATTCCCGACGCACGTCCTCCCTCAGGCTGCATCTGTAGTGGTCGATGAGGGCCCTCTCATTCCATCCCGTGTTGGCAGCTAGCGTCCGGAAGTCCAGCGCGAACTCCTGCGCGCTCCTCCTCCCCTGTCTAAGGTGGAATAGACGCTCACCCGCCGCTTTACCCTCTGGTGGATGATCGAATACTGCCCGGAAGCGGCGGGTGAACTCCGCATAGCTGACCGTAGCGGCATCTATCCCACCCCATTCGGCGTTGGCCCACTCCAGCGCCTTGCCGGACAGACAGGAGATGAGGGCGGACACGCTCTCGTATCCCGAGGGCGCCGGGTGAATGGTTGCTAGGTAGAGTTCAACCTGGAGTAGGAAACCCTGACACCCGGCCGCGGTGCCATCATAAGCCCTCGGGAGCGAGAGCCGAATCCCACTGGACTCCGGAGATGGAACGATGGGTATGGCTGATGGTGGTGGTATCGTAGGAGGAGATGTGGGCAAACCTCCACTCTCCCATCGCCTCAAGGTGTCCATCACCCCTTGCATGGCGGTGCCCAGGTTCTGGATCATGGCCTCTTGGTGGATTACGCGCTCCTCCAGTGATCCCCTTGGCACCGCCGATCCTGCTGACTCCATGAAGGTGTGTTATTCTGTCAGAATGCGACGGTGAATGCGGTAGGCGAAGTCAAACGCAGGACACAGAGCTTACTGGAAACGTACTTTACTCGAAAGTAACCAGAGTAAAAAACAATCTCCAAACAAGGAGGATACAAAAACCCGCACATGAACTTTGCCGATGACGAATACAATAACACACAACACACAATGAACGACAGAGGGTTAAATAGGGAATACAATACAACATAATGGGGAACAGGTGTACACAATCAGGACAAAACAAGTCAAACACCGAAACATAGATCGGTGGCAGCTAGTACTCCGGGGACGACGAACGCCGAAGCCTGCCCGAGCAAGGAGGAGGAGCAGCCTCGGCTGATTCCGTGACATATACATTTTGCTAGAATTTTTGCATCACAACACTGAAGTGTAAGGGGCCTCCAATTTTTTTAATGGACTGGATCTTTATATTTCCCACTTGTATCCTGTTTCAGGAACATTGAATTCAGACCTTCTTCTTGAGTGTCAGATAATCTACCATTTATATAGGAGTGGTTAAAACATGCTAATAACGGTCCTCTTAGTATATCAAAAAAGGTTTGGTATACCTCGACTGGTATGCCATCCAACCCTGGAGTTTTCCCGGACTTAAAGTCTTTAATTGCATCCAGAAGTTCCTCCTCTGTAATTTCACCTTCACATGAATCTTTCTGTATGGCTGTTAATTTTACATTATCAATAGAAAAAAAATCTCTACAATTAGCTTCAGTTAGAGGAGATGGAGGCGACTGAAACGAAAACATATGCTTAAAGTACTTTGTTTCCTCCTTCAAAATATAATTTGGTGAATCATGGGTGACTCCATCAATTGTAACCAGTTTCATAAAATTATTTTTGGTAGCATTCCTATGTTGATGATTAAAAAAGAATTTGGTGCATTTTCCCCATATTCTATCCAGTTTGCTTTATTTTTTATAATATATTACACTTGATCTTTCTTGAATAAGTTTCTCCATTTCTTTTTGTTTTTCCTCTAATTTATTCTGAGCCTCTATGTTACAGTTTTTATTGCCATCTATCTGTTCTGTTAGACTTTCTATTTTCTTTGTTAGTATAAACTCTTTTGACCTAAATTGCTTTTGTTTTCGAGATGAGCACTGAATTGCATGGCCTCTAAAGGCACATTTAAAGGTGTCCCATACCCTGGCGTTACAAGCACCATGCTCTACCAACTGAGCTACAAATGGGACCCTTAGGGCTCTGGTCAGAAGTAGTGCACTATATAGGGAATAGGGTGCCATGGGACGCATCCAGAGTCAGTTGAAGCCATTATCATAAGCAAGAGCTTTGAAATATTTATTCTGGGCTGATTTAAAGGGGCAATCAGCAGTTGCTACATACACTTTTGGACTTGGGCCCAACATCAGTTCCCAACCTCACTAATGCTCTTGTGGCTGAGTGGAAAGCCTTCCCAGAAGAGTGAAGGCTGTTATAGCAGCAAAGGAGGGACCAACTCCATATTAATGCCCATGATTTTGGAACAAGATGTTCGACGAGCATATAGTGTATGTACCCATCGATTCTTGAAGAATATAACTTAGAAATGCCTTATGAGCTTAGTTGAACTGTCGTACCCCATCAGAACCCAAAATATAAGCTTATTTTACTCCAATGTTTGTAAACAAAGTAAATGTAAACAAACACATATAGCCTCAATACATGATTAAAACTATAATTTTGATATCATGGATGGTCACAGTCCTTGCGTCCTAGCTCTGTCTCTGAATTTGAGAGTGGTTTAATTTCTCCAGCGCCATTAATTTTTTGTCATTTAGCAGACACTCTTATCTAAAGTGACTTACAGGAGAAATGTAGGTTAATAGCCTTGCTCAAGGGCACATCAACATATTTTTCAATCTAGTCAGCTTGGGGATTTGAACCAGCAACCTTTCGGTTACTGGCCCAACACTCCATCCCTCAGCTTTGTACAGAAACAGGGGCGTGGAGCGACTTTGTTATTGTTTCTACTGCTAATTGCTACTTTAAGGCTAATTTTAGTTTAATTATGATCTGAGGGAACTGGAGCGAGGAGGAGGCGGAAGTAAGGATGACACAGCAGTTCAGAAAATAGACCCACGGCCACTTCCCTAGCCTAGTGGATGGATGCAGTCTCATATGAAAGAGAGAGATTATATTCTGTTTAGGAAAGAGCAAATGTGTCTTCTTTTATTTTCCAGAGCTATGATGTCATGGAAATGTTTTTGTCACATTTGCAAGTGTAGCATTTAGACTATGAGCTTGTGAGTGTACTGTAGCTTGTCTTGGCTATTACATTTTTGGTCTTTCCCCATGTCAGAAATGACCATTAGTAACTGCCAGCCTATAGATGGCAGCCATGAGTTGAGTTCGACTGCTACAGTATGGTTTTGAAACAGACAGTGTTGAGGAAGGCTTATGGGAAGGAAAACTAACAGTCCTAGGTCCCATTGGGCCATAGGGCCCTGGTCTAAAGTAGTGCACTATCAAGGGAATAGAGTGCCATTTGCTCTAGTCAAAAGTAGTGCACTATATAGGGGCTAGTGTGCCATTGGGGACACAACCCTAATGTTCTCCATTACCCCACCAGTCAGTCTGCATGTGGGACCATCCCCATGCCTCCTCTCAGTCCTCCCCTGGAGAGACTAGATCAAACATGCTAAGAGGGAACATTTATGTATGATTCAGGCCTATAAAACCATATTGATTTGCTGCTTCCCTCACTCCACTCCACAGCCCCCATCCTGGCCAGTGTCGGGGTAATTTGTCCCCCAGGTCTAAGGTTGCATGTGAATGTTCTGTTGTGTCAGCTGACCTGGGTGCAGCCAGCAGCACATGCAGTAGCGCTGCTTGTTCGCTTCAGAGGAGGAACTCTAATCACACTGCTTTTAATTAAGAGCTTGTTGCCTAGGAAAGCAGCATCTTTAACTCGTTTATTGCCACTAGCAACCGGACGTCTCCAAACTGCAATGGGCACATTTATCAAGAAGTATGCGTGCCCCTTGGTTTTTCACGATAACGCTCTGAAGATAATTCCCTCAAGCACAGAGTAGAGGTTTTGTGGCTGAGGGTACAGTAGGAGAATGGGAGTCACATGGTGTACAGCATGCAGCTCTCTTGTGATATTCAATGGTTTGTTCATTATGTTTTGTTGTTGACTGTCAACATAAATGACCTTTTCACCCTGAGAGTAACTGTTTAAGGTGTGGCTCTGCTTTGCTCCTTAAAGCGTTGTGTTCAGAAATGCATTTCCTTATGTACTGTGAGCATTCTAGCTGCTGCTAGTGCACCAACAAAAACAAGAACATTCAAAGCCATTTTTTTCTCTATGAAAGACTATAAACCACAAACTGCCTAGGGTCTTGGTTGTGAATAAAGAGCATGTCCATGTATGCCTCCCAAATGGCACCATATTCTCTTTATTGGGCACTGCTTTTGACCAGGGCCCATGACATCAGCTCTTGGATGATGGGCTGATATTATGAGTCACCTCCCCCATGCTTGGGATCTGTAGGGTTGGTTAGCACTGGAAGAGGCTCTCTGCCTATACTCTGGAAAGGTCCATGCAGCAGGGGATACCAGGAGTGGTGCCAGGCATGGTGGGCTCCACCTTGGATCTCACTGGCTTAGCCAGGACCAGCCAGGACCAACCAGGTGCATACAGTACAGCCAGTACCCAAACCAGAACCATCTGCTGTCCATTTTCACTGCCATGCTCACTTGATACTCTCCCTGCCAACAGCCCACAGTTCTTCACCCCGGGAGTGATCCCTCATCCTCCACCCACACACCACAGCAGCCACCTGAGCCTACTCTGAGTGTCCAGTCCCTATTCCATCAACTGGCAATGCAGCACAGCCCGTTCCCTATGGTAAGATCTCTGCTTTTATATACGGGGGTTGTAAAGTTTTCTGTCAGATTGAATCATGTGATACAAATGGATACTGTGAGTTCTTTTTGAAATACAGACTACACCTCGCTACGCTGTGTTTCAAAATGACACCTGGGTACAGTGCTCCCAGTGCAATGCAGCCTAGCCACCAAAAACTTTATTAAATGACTTGATACTGCAGGAGTAGCTCACACACAGTATGCAGGTGGCCATTTACCATAAACAGCCATCCCTGTTAGCTCTACCACTACTCTAATGGCAGATTAGTCAACACAATCTGCTGCTGTGCACTCTAGTCTAGGGCACTGGCAGAGTCATTTCCCTCCACTCAACAGCCATCAAGCACTCAGACTTTCAGCATGCTCTAAGCATAAGTAAAACGTAATGTTCAGAGGAGGAGAGTTGAATACAATGCATGAATGGGCCATGCCTTGCTCAGTAAAGAGTGAAATGTTGTTGTACCTCCCTTTCATAAAACATAAAGGAAATTATTTATAACACCACAATCACTTCCCTCCCCCAGCTTTTGTTTTGTAGGCATGGACTCTGAACAGGTGGCCTGAAAACCAGGACACTTTACCTGAGCCTGAGGAGAAGAGAAGCCAACTAGCCAATACATTTGGCCAGGTACACACGTTCCTCAAAACAAAGTTGGTCTTTGGGCTTAATTGTCTTAGTATGGTCATTTTGTGAGATGTCCATGCTGTGGAGAATTACATCTTAGGACTTGCCCTATGTGCCCAGGTCAAAAGTAGTGCACTATAAAGGGAATAAAGGGCCATTTGGGACGCAGACGTGTTTCCCCTCTCAGTTTGGCCTGCAGCACAGAAATCTCATATGCCTTAATTCTTCCACATATCTCAGATTGCTTACTGAGTAATAGTATATCAATCAAGTCTGGAGTCAATGTGGAATCTATCACAGTACCATGTCTGGGAAGGGAACGGGGGTTGGGAGGGAGGATTCATATGAAGAACAGGGGAGTGCAGAAGGATGGAGAGGAATTTTCAAATGTTTTTTTCCACTTCTGGAAAGAATGATGATATTCTCCTTTCCATCGGGTTAAGAGACTCGTCACAGCCCTAAAGAGACCCATCTCAATGATCTGTCCCATGAACATCATTACTGGCCTGATCATCAGCCACCTTTTCCACTCTCTTTTCCAAAGACACAATATGTGTGTGTGTGTGTGTGTGTGTGTGTGTGTGTGTGTGTGTGTGCACGTGCGTT
Source organism: Coregonus clupeaformis (assembly GCF_020615455.1). Lineage (NCBI taxonomy): Eukaryota > Metazoa > Chordata > Actinopteri > Salmoniformes > Salmonidae > Coregonus > Coregonus clupeaformis. Next base: position 1,192,572 of record NW_025533490.1, on the reverse strand, counting down.
TGAGTGTGCTTGCGCATGTGTGTGTCTGAGAGAGAGAGGCAGAGAGAGAAGGGTGTATCTACACTTATGAGATAGATAGATGCCATCTTTACAACTGTGAAATTCATAAATACCACAAATAATACATGTTTTATCGCTATTGAATTGCAGAAGGTTTCAGACAGTCTGCAGACCGTAGGTTGTAAATGGCAATGAGGAGTTCAAGTTAAAATTCCTGACTATTCCCACTGCTAAACTCCTCCTCTCTCCAGATTTCAGGAATACCATTGAAGGTAATTTCATTAGGTGGAAAAACAGCTTGCAGGCTTTATGCTCATGTGATTATTCACATTAAGTCAGGGAAGAGAGAGACGAGCTAACTCCATGTTAAGTGTTTGCTATTAAAAGCTAATGCCCCATGTAATTCAATTACGTTTTAGAAATTGGTAACTCATAATGTGAAATATGATTTACTATTGGATGATAAAATCATCAGTGTTTTATCCTCTGCCTGTAACTCATGGCTGCAGCAGTGACATCAAATGACAGAATCATCAGATACAGAGTGGTATATACAGTTGAAGTCAGAAGTTTACATACACTTAGGTTGGAGTCATTAAAACTTGTTTTTCAACCACTCCACAAATTTCTTGTTAACAAACTATAGTTTTGGCAAGTCGGTTAGGACATCTACTTTGTGAATGACACAAGTAATTTTTCCAACAATTGTTTACAGACAGATTATTTCACTTATCACAATTCCAGTGGGTCAGAAGTTTACATACACTAAATTGACTGTGCCTTTAAACAGCTTGGAAAATTCCAGAAAATGATGTCATGGCTTTAGAAGCTTCTGATAGGCTAATTGACATCATTTGAGTCAATTGGAGGTGTACCTGTGGATGTATTTCAAGGCCTACCTTCAAACTCAGTGCCTCTTTGCTTGACATCATGGGAAAATCAAAAGAAATCAGCCAAGACCTCAGAAAGAAAATTGTGACCTCCACAAGTCTGGTTCATCCTTGGGAGCAATTTCCAAATGCCTGAAGGTACCACGTTCATCTGTACAAACAATAGTACGCAAGTATAAACACCATGGGACCACGCAGCCGTCATACCGCTCAGGAAGGAGACGCGTTCTGTCTCCTAGAGATGAACGTACTTTGTTGTGAAAAGTGCAAATCAATCCCAGAACAACAGCAAAGGACCTTGTGAAGATGCTGGAGGAAACAGGTACAAAAGTATCTATATCCACAGTAAAACTGTGTCCTATATCGACATAACCTGAAAGGCCGCAAAGCAAGGAAGAAGCCACTGCTCCAAAACCGCCATAAAAAAGACAGACTACGGTTTGCAACTGCACATGGGGACAAAGATCATACTTTTTGGAGAAATGTCCTCTGGTCTGATGAAACAAAAATAGAACTGTTTGGCCATAATGACCTTCATTATGTTTAGAGGAAAAAGGGGGTTGCTTGCAAGCCGAAGAACACCATCCCAACCGTGAAGCACAGGGGTGGCAGCATCATGCTGTGGGGGTGCTTTGCTGCAGGAGGGACTGGTGCACTTCACAAAATAGATGGCATCATGACGAAGGAAAATTATGTGGATATATTGAAGCAACATCTCAAGACATCAGTCAGGAAGTTAAAGCTTGGTCGCAAATGGGTCTTCCAAATGGACAATGACCCCAAGCATACTTCCAAAGTTGTGGCAAAATGGCTTAAGGACAACAAAGTCAAGGTATTGGAGTGGCCATCACAAAGCCCTGACCTCAATCCTATAGAACATTTGTGGGCAGAACTGAAAAAGCGTGTGCGAGCAAGGAGGCCTACAAACCTGACTCAGTTACACCAGCTCTGTCAGGAGGAATGGGCCAAAATTCACCCAATTTATTGTGGGAAGCTTGTGGAAACGTTTGACTCAAGTTAAACAATTTAAAGGCAATGCTACCAAATACTAATTGAGTGTATGTAAACTTCTGACCCACTGGGAATGTGATGAAATAAAAAAAAGCTGAAATAAATCATTCTCTCTACTATTATTCTGATATTTCACATTCTTAAAATAAAGTGGTGATCCTAACTGACCTAAGACAGGGGATTTTTACTAGGATTAAATGTCAGGAATTGTGAAAAACTGAGTTTAAATGTATTTGGCTGAGGTGTATGTAAACTTCCGACTTCAACTGTCCAAGTCATAGTATTGATTAAACTGATTTGATGTAGTGTAGAAACATCATATCAAAATATGCACAATATGGATTATAGTATATTTTCATAATGTCCTGCTGCTGTTCCTAATCTCTGTCAGCCTGATGAACAGGAAACACAGTGAGGTTATTGCTTGACTTGAAGTCTTCCTGTTTACTGCAGAAACTGCTAGTCTGTGGTGTGTGTGTGTGTGTGTGAATGATTGAGACAGAGCGAGAGAGAGAGAGAGAGAGAGAGAGAGAGAGAGAGAGAGAGAGAGAGAGTGTGAGAGAGAGAGAAAGAGAGAGTGTGTGAGAGTAGAGAGAGAGAATACTTATCTGACATAATGCAAAGTACAGTGTATATTCTGATGTCTTCCAAATTAAGTTGTAGTCCATTGACACAACTATAGGATGCTTCAACTACAACCTCACAGTCAGTACCAGCTGTGTGGGGTGAAACTGTTTTCTATGTCTCTGAATGAGTAAAAATTTTGTTACAAACAAACCACACAAACTATCTGATGACTCAACAGCTTTTTTAGTCAAGTCATTTCATTCAGTGTCATTGCAAATAGATCCCTATGATATACTGTAACACTAGTACAGAGGGTGAGTAAAAGTTCAGCAGCTTTGACAGGAAACACATTTACTAAGAGGGTGATCGTGTAGTCCTCAATGCCAAAATAACCACACTACTAAAGATTTGATGGAATGCTATTGAAATAAACAAAGCCTTCAATACTCATCCATCTGTAGCAGCCTCTAAGATGTATCTACTTACATAGTGGCTAACAGATGACCACATGTTTACAAATTCAAAATAGTCAAGCCTTTGCATATTTTGCTTTTCTGGGCTCATCAGACCTCAGAATGATCCTGGAAAATTGGTGTAACATTAAAGTTAGCTAAAGGAGACACTGAGGAAGAAGGCTGTTGAATCTGATGGATTCACAGTTGGCCTATTGTGTAAAGAGGGTCTTACAGTTGGCCTATTATGTAAAGAGGGTCTTACAGTTGGCCTATTATGTAAAGAGGGTCTTACAGTTGACCTATTGTGTAAAGAGGGTCTTACAGTTGGCCTATTGTGTAAAGAGGGTCTTACAGTTGGCCTATTGTGTAAAGAGGGTCTTACAGTTGGCCTATTGTGTAAAGAGGGTCTTACAGTTGGCCTATTGTGTAAAGAGGGTCTTACAGTTGGCCTATTGTGTAAAGAGGGTCTTACAGTTAGCCTATTGTGTAAAGAGGGTCTTACAGTTGGCCTATTGTGTAAAGAGGGTCTTACTTCATACACGATTCACATACTCTGGACTTGTTCCTGAGGTACAGCAGCACAGATTTTGTAAAACATACTGTAGCCAGCTGGAGAACTGAAGAGTATTTTTTATGTGCATAGTATTCTTCCACATTTGTTTCCCAATGTGATTTTCCCTGCAGGGCATTTCTAATGACAAATTATGTTTAGTAAATTGCCAAGTCTGACTAAATGAAAACATAGCCATGAAGTGAATTAGTGGAAAATATTGTGTTGTAAAACAATGCCTTTGTGAGTGATTTCCAGAGCAGCAGGTGAGAAACAGTGAGTTGACTTCAGTGTAGACAGGCTGTGTCTCTCTCTGTCTCTGAGGACTCCTGCAGAGATGAGCTGGGCTGACTGATGCATGGCATCGTCGTGGGCAACAGGGAAACTTTGTTATATGAGGTGACTGAGGAGATGAACAGACACATCCTGCAGTATGACATTCAGCTGCTACTACTAAGAAGTGAAAACACTACTCCATAGAAGAGGCAGTTCTGTTCAAACAGATTTGTGCACATAATAACATATAGGGCACCAGGAGAGCAAAGTGGTTCTAAACAACATAGCCCTACACTGTGTGCGTGTGGTGTGTGTGTTTGTAAAAAAACAGCTCTGCTCAGAGGTTTGGAGCACACACCCTCTACAGCTGACTCTGACAGCTTCTCTTGCACACACACACACACGCACGCACGCACGCACGCACGCACGCACGCACGCACGCACGCACGCACACGCACGCACACACACACACACACACACACACACACACACACACACACACACACACACACACACACACACACACACACACACACACACACACACACACACACACACACACACACACACACAGAACACACACAGAACACACACAGAACACACACATTTAAATACCCTCATAGGAAGACTTGCTGTAGTCAAATTGAGTCATCACTCTCAATGATACCACCATGGGATGCTCAGGGCTGTTGATTTTGGGCTTTGTCCTAAATGTGTCTCAATGCTTGGACATGCTGGGTAAGTCTGAGGAGTTATAATCCATCTGTGAGTGTGCAGTTCTGTTTATGGGTTGAGTTTACTAGCCCTTAAAGACTTGTTTATTAACCTGTGGAATTTTACACTGAACAGAGGTTCAACAGTTTTCCTGCCTGATTAGTCTAATTATAAAGGCTTACAAGCAATAAACCCAAGAGCAGAATCCATTTGAAATATTCTGAATGCATTTTGACTATAGCATTATCAACACACAAAAAATAATGGAGTCGATTAATTTAATTTTAAACAACACTCTATTTCTGACATATGTTTTTATTACAATATTGGCTGTTAGTCTGCTATTATTGTCCAATGGTGTCAGCTATTAAAACAATTTTGGTTGCTCTATGACCTTTAAATTCCATTTATGACCGTCAATGATACCATTAATAGTATTGCAATGGCTCCAATGAGTGTACCACTGTGTTTAGGGGAAATCCCTATGTGTTGTTAGTCGACTCTATTTTCTGTTAGTCAGAAAGACCTCACAGTTTGATCTGAACTTAGGAACCTCTTCAGTGTGTATTTTCAATTGGTAGATAAATGAGTGCCTCTGAGGAATAAATAGGTCTGTAGGTTAGAACCGACTTTCCATCCCCAGATCGCTCCACTAACACATCATCATACAATGCATTAGTTACATCACTACACTGATCTATTTGTTTGATCAAAAGCAGTTATTTGTCAATATAAGTTACACATTTTCAGTTGTCTTGGTACCCACTGAACATTGAATCATCTGCAAGCATCCATGTACGTGAACACCTGCTGTTGTGTAGAAGTTTAAACTACATAAAGCACTCTAACCTTAAACAGAGACAGTTGTCAGTGCCTTAGGGCCACAGAAAAAGTTATAGTGGACATTATTGTGTATTTCAGGCTGTTACTATGCGATTATTTGCAACTTCATTCTTTAAGTATGCCTCAGATATGCCATTTTTGTAATGCCTTTTCCATTTTTAGTAAATATATATTTGTGTGGAATTGTGTCACGAATTCCGCCGAGACTGCTCCTCCTCCTTGTTCGGGCAGGCTTCGGCTGCTACTAGCTGCTACCGTTTGATGTTCTCTATATTTGTTTGGTTTTGTCTGATTAGTGCACCTGTTCCATATCACGTATTGATTATGTCACCTATAAGTTTCCTTTGGTTTTGTTTGTAGTTGTGTGTTGTTGTCCGCCTGTCCGTTGGTGATTTGTATTTGCTCTCGTGAATTTAGTGTATTGACGCACTGTTTGCGTAATCACTTGTATTTTGTGTATTTACGCACAGTATGCGTAATCGCTCGCCTCCATTGTGTTGAGGCCCGTTATTTTGTATTGTCGTATTTTGACAAGTAAAGTCTGTTGGACTAAGCTTCTGTGTCCTGCGCCTGACTCCAACACCACATCCACATCAGCTCGTGACAGAACAACACACCATACTATGGAGTCAGCAGGAGCAGCGGCGGCGACCGAGTCGCTGGAGGATCGGGTCAGCTGCCAGGACGCCAGGATCCAGCAACTCGGCTCCGCCATGCAGGAGGTAATGAACACCCTGCGCCGATGGGAAAGGGGAGGCGTGCCCACACCTCCTCCTACATTACCACCACCATCGGCCAGCCCCACCAGACCAGCTCCGGAATCCAGTGGGATTCGGCTCTCGCTCCCGAGGGCGTATGATGGCACCGCAGCCGGGTGTCAGGGGTTCCTCCTTCAGGTGGAACTCTACCTGGCCACCATACACCTGGCGCCCTCGGGATACGAGAGCGTTTCCGCCCTCATCTCCTGTCTCTCCGGCAAGGCGTTGGAGTGGGCCAACGCCGAATGGAGGGGAATAGACGCCGCCACCATCAGCTACGCAGAGTTTTCCCGCCGCTTCAGGGCAGTTTTCGATCACCCTCCTGAGGGTAAAGCGGCGGGGGAACGTCTGTTCCACCTCCGACAGGGGAAGAGGAGCGCACAGGAGTTCACCCTGGATTTCCGGACTCTAGCGGCGGATGCGGGGTGGAATGAGAGGGCCCTCATCGACCACTATAGGTGTAGCCTGCGTGAGGACGTTCGTCGAGAGCTGGCCTGCAGGGACACCAATCTGTCCTTCGACCAGCTAGTGGACATGTCCATTCGTCTGGATACCCTGCTGGCCACCCGCGGACGTCCCGAGATGGGGCCGTCCATTCCATTCCCCAGCACCTCTGAGCCGAGCCCAATGGAGCTCGGGACGTCCGCGGGTGGCCAGCAGGAGAGAGAACCCGAGGGGGGCCGTCCCCTGCACCAGCTGTGGCCGTGGAGGACACACTGCGGCTAGGTGCTGGGGAGGGTCTCCAAGGAATCGAGGCAACAGGTCGCACACTGGGGAGTCATTTCAGGGGAGTAGGCGCCCCACTCACCCAGAGCTCTCTGTTGTTCACTTGTGTATACCTGTGGTATTTCCTCAGGTTGCATCTCATTCCCAGCATAAGGCGCTAGTCGATTCAGGCGCAGCTGGGAATTTTATTGATCGGAAATTTTGTTCTAAGTTAGGGATTCCCCTCCTGCCCATTGATGCACCCTTTCCTGTCCATGCCCTAGATAGCCGCCCGTTGGGATCTGGGTTGATTAGGGATGTCACAGCGCCACTAAAGATGAAGACGCAGGGGGGTCATGAGGAGATTATTCAGTTGTACCTAATTGACTCTCCTGCGTATCCCGTGGTGCTGGGGCTTCCTTGGTTAATCACCCATGACCCCACCATTTCGTGGCAACAGAGGTTGTTTAGGTGTTTCCGTTGGGGCGACCACGGTGGAGAGTCCGAACCAAGTGCCCGCAATACACATTCCCCCTGAGTATGAGGATTTGGCACTCGTGTTCAGCAAGACGAGGGCGACGCGATTGCCACCTCATAGACAGGGAGATTGTGCGATAAACCTCCAGACAGGTGCGGCACTTCCGCGGAGCCATGTGTATCCTCTGTCTCAAGAGGAGACGGCGGCTATGGAAACATACATAGCTGAGTCCCTGAGACAGGGGTACATACGGCCCTCCACTTCCCCTGCATCCTCGAGTTTCTTTTTTGTGAAGAAAAAGGATGGAGGTTTGCGCCCGTGTATTGATTATCGTAGTCTCAAACAGATCACTGTGAAATACAGTTACCCTCTACCTCTGATTGCGAGTATGACTGAATCATTACGCGGAGCGCGTTTCTTCACAAAACTGGATCTCAGGAGCGCTTATAACTTGGTGCGCATTAGGGAGGGAGATGAATGGAAGACGGCATTTAGTACCACCTCAGGTCATTATGAGTATCTTGTCATGCCATACGGGTTAATGAATGCTCCTTCAGTCTTCCAATCATTTGTGGACGAGATCTTCCGGGACCTGCATGGGCAGGGAGTGGTAGTGTACATTGACGACATCCTAGTGTACTCTGCTACCCGAGCCGAGCATGTAGCCCTGGTGCGCCGAGTGTTGGGTAGGCTGTTGGAGCATGACCTGTATGTCAAGGCAGAGAAATGTCTGTTTTTCCAGGAGTCCATCTCCTTCTTGGGTCATCGGTTGTCCGCGTCAGGGGTAAAGATGGAGGTTGACCGGGTGTCAGCCGTGCGTAACTGGCAAACCCCAACCACTGTTAAAGAGGTGCAGCAGTTTTTGGGTTTTGCCAATTACTACCGGAGGTTTATCCGGGGTTTTGGACAGGTAGCAGCTCCCATTACTTCCCTGCTGAAGGGGGGCCCGGTGCGTTTGCAGTGGTCGGCTGAAGCGGACAGGGCGTTTTGTAAACTGAAGGACCTGTTCACTTCGGCTCCGGTGCTGGCGCACCCGGACCCCACTTTAGTGTTCCAGGTAGAGGTGGACGCGTCAGAGGCCGGTATTGGGGCAGTACTGTCGCAACGCTCCGGCACGCCTCCTAAGCTCCGTCCCTGCACTTTTTATTCTAAAAAGTTCAGCCCGGCGGAGCGTAATTATGACGTAGGGGACAGGGAGCTGTTAGCCGTGGTTCAAGCCCTAAAGGTGTGGAGGCATTGGCTTGAGGGGGCTCAACAGCCTTTTCTCATTCTGACTGACCATCGTAACCTGGAGTACATCCGGGCAGCTAGGAGATTGAACCCTCGTCAGGCTAGGTGGAACATGTTCCTGACCCGGTTCGTTTTTAAGATCACTTACATCCCAGGGTCCCAGAACGGTAAGGCAGACACCCTGTCCCGGCGTAATGACACAGAGGAGAGGTCCATTGAGCCCACTCCCATACTGCCGGAGTCTTGTCTGGTGGCACCGGTGGTATGGGAGGTCGATGCGGAAATTGAGCGGGCGTTACGCACCGACCCTACTCCCCCAGAGTGTCCAGTGGGTCGGACGTACGTGCCGCTCGAGGTCCGTGATCGTCTCATCTATTGGGCTCATACGTCACCCTCCTCTGGACATCCAGGTATTGGCCGGACAGTGCACTGCCTTAGTGTTAAGTACTGGTGGCCAACATTGGCTAGGGACGTGAGGGTTTATGTCTCCTCCTGCTCGGTGTGCGCTCAGTGTAAGGCGCCTAGACACCTGCCCAGGGGGAAGTTACAACCCCTGCCCGTTCCACAACGGCCGTGGTCTCACCTCTCGGTGGACTTTGTTACGGACCTTCCCCCCTCTCAGGGGAATACCACTATTCTGGTCGTTGTGGATCGGTTCTCTAAGGCCTGTCATCTCATTCCTATGCCGGGTCTGCCTACTGCCCTACAGACTGCTGAGGCTTTGTTCACCCACGTCTTCCGGCACTACGGGGTTCCCGAGGATATAGTGTCTGATCGGGGTCCCCAATTCACCTCTAGAGTCTGGAGGGCGTTCATGGAACGCTTGGGGGTCTCGGTTAGCCTTACCTCGGGTTACCACCCTGAGAGTAATGGGCAGGTGGAGAGAGTAAACCAGGATGTGGGTAGGTTTCTGAGATCCTATTGCCAGGGCCGCCCGGAGGAGTGGTCGGGGTATATCCCCTGGGCAGAGATGGCTCAGAACTCTCTTCGCCACTCCTCTACTAACCTGACCCCTTTTCAGTGTGTGTTAGGTTATCAGCCGGTTCTGGCATCATGGCATCAGAGCCAGATCGAGGCTCCTGCGGTGGATGAGTGGTTTCGGCGCTCGGAAGAAACGTGGAACGCTGCACACGTACATCTGCAGCGGGCCATCCGCAGGCAGAAGGCGAGCGCCGATCTCCACCGCAGTGAGGGTCCAGTCTACGCCCCTGGAGATCGAGTCTGGCTCTCGACTCGAAACCTGCCCCTTCGCCTGCCCTGCCGGAAGCTTGGCCGGCGGTTTGTGGGGCCATTTAAAGTCCTGAGGAGATTGAACGAGGTGTGTTACAAGTTGCAACTGCCTAATGACTATCACATTAACCCCTCGTTCCATGTGTCTCTCCTCAGGCCGGTGGTAGCTGGTCCACTCCAGGAGAGTGAGATAAGAGAGACCCCTCCGCCCCCACTGGACATCGAGGGGGCTCCGGCGTACTCAGTCCGGTCCATCGTGGATTCCAGACGTCGGATGGGGGGTCTACAATATCTCGTGGAGTGGGAGGGGTACGGTCCGGAGGAACGGTGCTGGGTGCCTAGGAGGGACATTTTAGATCCATCCCTCCTGACTGAGTTCCACCGTAGTCATCCTACGCGCCCTGCTCCACGTCCTCCTGGCCGTCCCCGAGGCCGGAGTCGGCGCACGGCTGGAGCCGCGCGTCAAGGGGGGGGTACTGTCACGAATTCCGCCGAGACTGCTCCTCCTCCTTGTTCGGGCAGGCTTCGGCGTTCGTCGTCTCTGGAGTACTAGCTGCTACCGTTTGATGTTCTCTATATTTGTTTGGTTTTGTCTGATTAGTGCACCTGTTCCATATCACATATTGATTATGTCACCTATAAGTTTCCTTTGGTTTTGTTTGTAGTTGTGTGTTGTTGTCCGCCTGTCCGTTGGTGATTTGTATTTGCTCTCGTGAATTTAGTGTATTGACGCACTGTTTGCGTAATCACTTGTATTTTGTGTATTTACGCACAGTATGCGTAATCACTCGCCTCCGTTGTGTTGAGGCCTGTTATTTTGTATTGTCGTGTTTTGACAAGTAAAGTCTGTTGGACTAAGCTTCTGTGTCCTGCGCCTGACTCCAACACCACATCCACATCAGCTCGTGACAAATTGTCTCTCTCCTTCTCGCTCTCTGCTCTCTCTCCATCTCTTTCGCTCTCCCTCTTCCTCTCTCACACACACATGCACGCAGTCCTTACATGACTTAATAAAGTTTATTTGGCAAATGAATAAGTGAGCATTTTGGGATATTCTGAACTTTGCATACGTTGTGATGTACAACCCACCACCTCTTGCTGTTCTCTGAATTTATTTGGTCAAAGATGTTGGCCAGAGTATTTATAGTTGGAGACATAAGTGTTGTCCTCATCAAAGTGTCCTAACAGGCCAGTATTTTATAGGATTGGTGATGAGAGGTATTAGACTGGGTATTCATTGAGTGTTCCCCATGACCCAATGTACTCATCTGTCATCATTCGGCACTTAGGCGGCTCGGGAGTCATAAAAGTTCAATTTGCCTCCTGTTTCAACTGGCTAATAGATCAACTGTGTCCTTAAGTGTTCCATAATAGAGAGACCGGAGAGAGGAGAGTGAGTTGGTATGCATTGGACTCTGCATGCTGTCATCAACACTCAAAACTGTCAGGCTGCTTTATTAAACGTCCCCTTCACTGAAACATCCCCTAATCGTGGCCGATGTCTTAGAGACAGACTGTAGCTACGTCCTAAATGGCCCCCCAATCCTTACTTTATAGTGCACTACTTTTGACCAGGGAATAGGGTGCCAATTGGGAAACAGCCTCAGATGTGTCGAGGGAGAGGCTGAGGGTAGGGATCACAGCACAGCTTTTGGACTGTTTTCATTTAATTAACATAATGGAGTCCTCCATTAAATCTCCACCTGTGGGACCAGGCCCGGCTGCATTTGTCAAGTGTCATAATGAATGTGCACAGTTCAGTCCTAGCCTTCGTAGCCTTGGATTAACACATAACCCATGTTAGTCGTATCACTTAATAGTACATATTACTTATTACTTATCAGCCCTGCAGCATTTCTGTCTTCTGCATTCCACAAAGTAATTGGTTTCCATTGACAGTCATTATGTGCTCTGCCTCATACACAAGGGTTGCATCCTAAATGGCACCCTATTCATTACAGTGCAGTACTTTTGACCAGGACCCATAGGGCTATGGTCAAAAGTAGTGTACTGTATAGGGAATAGGGTGCCCCTTTGGGACGTAACATGACTGAATTACTAGTCATTTATGCCTACCACAATGTTTTTTTTCTCACAGATATGGAGGAGGACATGGAGATTGACCATAACGTCACTGGGATCCTTGGAGAGGATGTCTTCCTCCGCTGTCAGTACCTGGGACAGAATGACATCACAGACGCCTCATGGAAACGCCCAGACTCTAGAATGAAGCGATCGATGAAGAAATTAACAGGCTACAAGAACAACAAGGCTTTCAGCAAAGACTCAGACTTCTCCGCCCCAGCCTCTCCCACCAATCTGACTGTGAAGATGAGGGTGTCTACTCTGGAGGCCCAGGGGGAGTACACATGTGTGTTTGCCACCGATGAAGAGGAGATCACTAACAGCATGTTTCTCACTGTCCTGGGTAAGCCTGACTGAAGAACATGGCCCAATTCTAATACTTTTCAAATGCATCCTTCCTTATTCCCTTCCTGAGATTACAAGATTGGTGTAAGCAAGCTTTCCAATGCATTGATTTGACCAATTATGTCATGCCAGATCATTGATTACTTCAAGGAAGTGAGGAAGGAAGGATGCATTTTAAGAGTATTCGAAGGGGGCCTCTAATGGGTGATGGAAAAGTACCTAACACCTAGATGGTAGAGAGGAGCAACAAAAGAAAACACGACCTCATGATGACATTAGTGGGGGTTGGATAGAATATGTGAAATTATCATTGCTTGTTGTATCCTTTCCTTACTGTACCTTCAAGGTCATGGCAGAGACAGAATCATACAAACATCCATTGCATAAATGTTTCTCGTACCAGCATCATCTTCTTCATGTGTTTTAATGTTTTTGTTTTGAAGCTCGACCTGATATCCACACAGTGGTGACAGAGAACACAGACAACGCTACCCACTACCAGTCAGTCACATGCTCAGCTACCAATGGTAAACCTATGGCTCTGATTCGCTGGGAGATCAACGGCAGCCCTCCTACTAACAATTCCTCTGTGGGGATGAGGAACACCAGTTATACCAATGGCACTGCCACAATGACCAGCATCCTCCGCTTCCCCACCCACCTACAGGACCAGGACAGGGTGACCTGTGTGGTCCAGCACCCAACCCTGCCTGACCCCACCACACATGTCACAGTGAGGGTGGAGACATTTGGTAAGCCTGCCAGCTCACGTACACAAGGACTGCATCCTAAATGGCACCCTATTCCCGTTATAGTGGACTACATTTGACCAGGAAGGGTGACAGGATTTGGGACGCATCCTTGATGTGTATGTTTGGGTGTACAGTACTTGGCATTCTCACTTTCGTGGGCAAGGATTTGACATGTGATGCTAAGAATCAATGTCTGAGAATGATCTGGAGATAATGCATCATGCTGGGGCTGGCACCACCCTGAGCTCATAGCTTACTGGCACAGATGTTTCCTTTCCTTTCCCCCAGCCTGTTGTTCCACTTGGTCACCTCCCCACTCCCCACCATGTACCAGGTGTTGTGTCTCTCGCCAAGGCTGTGTTTCCTGTACTAGTCAGCCCTCTCATTCAGCTGTGGCACCACAGAGACAGATCATACATCATATCACACTGCACAGTAAATGTATTCTCATCACATTTAGATATCCCTCCCTACCACATTAGGAGACACATTTTTGATATAAAGCCTGTATCCATATGTCAAAGATGATCATATGACAGAAATGTCCTCCCTTATCCGTATGTGGTAGTATCAACATGTCTTTGATAATCGGCAAAAGAGTGATGCTTTTCTATATCTGCAGTCAGTCTGTATCGAGATGTGTGATATTGGGTGCTTCTGCATCCCAAATGGCACCCTATTTCCTATATAGTGCACTACTTTTAACCAGAGCTCTATAGAAAATAGAGTGCTATTTGGGATGCAGACATAGTCCTCCCAGCTGTAGCCTACTGAACAGATGGAACAGGTGAGAAGAGTCAGCACTCTCCTCCTAAACCCAACCGGCAGCCCTGTTATGCCCTGTGTTTATCTTTCATAAATCTATCCTTTCACTTCAGCCTTCTCAAAAATCTAAACCACAGCCCTAGAGGCCCAGACTTAGGACTGTTGTTGAACTGATGGACCATTCCCACCTGCTCATGTAAAATTATAATTGATCTCTGCCTGCAGTGGCTCCCAATGTGACCATTGAGACATACCTGGTTCTAGAGGACGGGGAAGAGTTCTGGGTGGTCACCTGTGGTGCTGCTGGAGGGCGACCCCGAGCTGACATTACCCTGGTGCTGCCCGATCAGGAGGCCAGTTCCATGTTAAAGAAGGAGGTTGTCATGGATGCAGCAGACACATTGGTCAGGTCATACCGCTTCCCAGCTGAGCTTCATGAAGGGAAGAACATCACCTGCCTGTTTGACCACCCCAAGTTCCCACACAGAGCGCTACGGACCGTCACTTTGCCGGCATTCTGTGAGTACTTCACAAGTTATAACTGAGGATTTGGAGCCAAAAGTATGGTCTTCGGAGACTGCTTTTCATTTACTCTAGTTAATAACAGACTCTATGTTGGATCTTGTGTTTTCACTTCCTATTGTGTAGATCTGTCTGCTGTTCGGCTGCTGAACCCAGGGTTGGCAGACAGCAGCAACGAGAGCCAGGCTGTAGAGTCAGTGGTTCTGGAGGAAGGACAGAGCAACACCACCATCGGCCTAGAGGTCATTGGGGATGTACCACGTTACAGTATAGTATGCACCAAGTAAGAATACCTGTATTACTCTCATAATACAGACAAGATGTCTGTTGATCTCTCTTGATTGTTAACTTCTGTTAATCTCAGAAAAAGGCCAACATTACCATGAAGGAACTGCTGTGATAATCTTATCGGTCAGGGAACAGTTACAAAAAACAACGTTTGCTATCACGTTTTGCCTTCTAGCAATTTCATTAATTTATGCTATTGTTACTGTACTGGTTTTTGCATCACTAACACAGGGGTGAACATTGTGTCTGGCAGCTGTGGTGAGAGGTTTGGTTGAAAACCACAGGTGAAAACCTGGCACTAGACACACATCCTGTAAATTCTTTTAGAACCATCCATCTGCAGATTATGCACGTTGACGCCGCGAGGTCTGCGAACCTCAAAGCGCATGCGTCTCAAATGGTATGCGCAAGTGCAACCTGTAACTAGACGTAACGCACCAACTTTGAATAGCAACAATCACCAAGTTGGGGACATTATCCCTGGATCTAAATATGTGAGAACCAAAGCTCTTAGATCTGCTGCTCTTCTGCCTTTGGAGAGTGGCTAACTGTGTCTTGTCTTGTGTTGTCTCCTAGAGAAGAGCAGTCTCTCCCTGAAGGTGTGGCGGTGATTGGCAGTGCTCTAACCCTGCAGGGTCCTGTGGAGCTCTACCATGCAGGGCTGTATGAGTGTGAGGCCTCCTACCACAGCCACAGGGCATCTGTACAGCTGGACATTACCGTTAACCCACAAGTCAAGCAGCCTGGTACGAGCAGAGCCTTGTCTACATATCGTAGGTTTGCTTCCCAAATGGCACCCTATTCCTGATAGTGGTAAAATGTTTGGAATGTAGACTAAATATCATATCAAATCAAATGTTATTTGTCACATGCCCCAAATACAACAGGTGTAGACCTTACACTGAAATGCTTACTTACAAGCCCTTCACCAACAATGCAGTTTTAAGAAAAATAAGTGTTAAGAAAGTATTTACTAAAATAAACTGAAGTAAAAAAATATATATAACAAAAAATATATAAAAAAGAAAAGAAAAGAAAATGCAGACTAAATATCTTCTTTATAATTTGACAACTGGTAGCCATATCTGGCGGTCTGCAATTTGTAGCAAGCCAGCATATGTTAATTCAAGTGACTTCTATCATAAATATTGACAGATTGGGTGACTGATTCATTGAGTGCCTGGCCGCAGACTGGTGGTATGTTCAACAAATCATCAAACACCATCAATTAAAGCTCTAGTGTTAAAATAAAATATTTACAATAGTACCATGTATCCTATACCTCTGTCATTTTATTTACATTGAGAACATGTATCCTATATCGGTGTTCTATCTACATGCAGCTCCTCCTAACATCACCATCCAGTCCAGCTCTGAGTGGGAGGAAGACGTAGCATACACACTGGTGCAGTGCACTGTGGACAGTGTTGGACCTGCTGCCACCATCTCCTGGAGTCTTGGAGACAGGGACAGTGACAATAGTACCAGTCAGCTCACGGAGGTGCAGGAACAGGTAAAGGGAAAGAACAAATGAAAGGGTGCTTGGAAACAAAAATAGTTACAGCAAAAATATTATTTGCACACTGACATGTTTCGGCTCGCAGGTTCAGGGGCAGCCTGAGCTCCATGCCAATGGCTCTGTGACGGTACGCAGTATGTTGAGGTTCCCCACTTCCATGTTCTCTGGTCAGAATGTTACCTGTGTGGTGCATCACCTGGGTCTTGAGAGGCCAGAGAGAAGGGGGATACTGCTATGTGGACTGGGTAAGTTACTTTATAACTGAGGGGAGGATGGCTCATAATAATGTCTGGAATGGAGTCAATGGAATGGTATCAAACACATCACGCACGTGGTTTCCATGTGTTTGATACCATTCCATTGACTCAATTTCAGCCATTATTATGAGCTGTCCTCCCCTCAGCAGCCTCCACTGATCGCCGCAATACATTATGTGCGTCCCCAATGACACCCTATTCCCGCTATAGGCCCTGGTCAAAGTAATGCACTATAAATGGAATAGGGTGCCATTTAGGGACATACAGTGAGGGAAAAAAGTATTTGATCCCCTGCTGATTTGGTACGTTTGCCCACTGACAAAGACATGATCAGTCTATAATTTTAATGGTAGGTTTATTTGAACAGTGAGAGACAGAATAATAACAAAAAAATCCAGAAAAACGCATGTCAAAAATGTTATAAATTGATTTGCATTTTAATGAGGGAAATAAGTATTTGACCCCTCTGCAAAACATGACTTAGTACTTGGTGGTAAAACCCTTGTTGGCAATCACAGAGGTCAGCTGTTTCTTGTAGTTGGCCACCAGGTTTGCACACAGGAGGGATTTTGTCCCACTCCTCTTTGCAGATTTTCTCCAAGTCATTAAGGTTTCGAGGCTGACGTTTGGCAACTCAAACCTTCAGCTCCCTCCACAGATTTTCTATGGGATTAAGGTCTGGAGACTGGCTAGGCCACTCCAGGACCTTAATGTGCCTCTTATTGAGCCACTCCTTTGTTGCCTTGGCCGTGTGTTTTGGGTCATTGTCATTGTGGAATACACATCCACGACCCATTTTCAATGCCCTGGCTGAGGGAAGGAGGTTCTCATCCAAGATTTGACGGTACATGGCCCCCGTCCATCGTCCCTTTGATGCGGTGAAGTTGTCCTGTCCCCTTAGCAGAAAAACACTCCCAAAGCATAATGTTTCCACCTCCATGTTTGACGGTGGGGATGATGTTCTTGGGGTCATAGGCAGCATTCCTCCTCCTCCAAACACGGCGAGTTGAGTTGATGCCAAAGAGCTCGATTTTGGTCTCATCTGACCACAACACTTTCACCCAGTTCTCCTCTGAATCATTCAGATGTTCATTGGCAAACTTCAGACGGCCCTGTATATGTGCTTTCTTGAGCAGGGGGACCTTGCGGGCGCTGCAGGAGTTCAGTCCTTCACGGCGTAGTGTGTTACCAATTGTTTTCTTGGTGACTATGGTCCCAGCCTCCTTGAGATCATTGACAAGATCCTCCCGTGTAGTTCTGGGCTGATTCCTCACCGTTCTCATGATAATTGCAACTCCACAAGGTGAGATCTTGCATGGAGCCCCAGGCCGAGGGAGATTGACAGTTCTTTTGTGTTTCTTCCATTTGCGAATAATCGCACCAACTGTTGTCACCTTCTCACCAAGCTGCTTTGGCGATGGTCTTGTAGCCCATTCCAGCCTTGTGTAGGTCTACAAACTTGCCCCTGACATCCTTGGAGAGCTCTTTGGTCTTGGCCATGGTGGAGAGTTTGGAATCTGATTAATTGATTGCTTCTGTGGACAGGTGTCTTCTATACAGGTAACAAGCTGAGATTAGGAGCACTCCCTTTAAGAGTGTGCTCCTAATCTCAGCTCGTTACCTGTATAAAAGACACCTGGGAGCCAGAAATCTTTCTGATTGAGAGGGGGTCAAATACTTATTTCCCTCATTAAAATGCAAATCAATTTATAACATTTTTGACATGTGTTTTTCTGGATTTTTTGTTGTTATTCTGTCTCTCACTGTTAAAATGAACCTACCATTAAAATTCTAGACTGATCATTTCTTTGTCAGTGGGCAAACGTACAAAATCAGCAGGGGATCAAATACTTTTTTCCCTCACTGTATCCAACCCCCACACACTGTCACTCTCTCCCTCCCTCCCCTCAGAGTCCCCTGTGATGCGTGTTTTTGTTGCGAGGCAGAGGGGATCTCCTCTGTGGCTGGCTGTGTGTGAGTACAGAGGGGACAGGCTCGGAGCACACCTCTCTTGGGTTCTACCTGACAACACCACAGGCCACATCTCCTTCCGGTCTGGGTATGAAGGAGTGAGAGTGCTAATCAACCTCACCTATGAGTTCCCACTGGCCCGCCACGAGGGACAAAACCTGATCTGCCTCATTCAAAATCACCATGGACTAAAGGAGAGGAGGACAGTCCATGTCCCCAGATACTGTAAGTGTAATAGGGAATAGATAGAGACAGAGATTATCCCCTTTTTTATATATATAAAGCACCTAGCACCACAAAATATTGTACTTGCTTGTTATACTACATATACATTCTGTACACTCTTAGAAAAAAGGGTTCCAAAAGGGTTCTTCAGCTGTCCCCATAGGAGATGCCTTTTTGGTTCCAGGTAGAACTCTTTTTGGTTTCTCTGGAAAGGGTTGTTCATGGAGCCCAAAAGGGTTTTGTGGTATCGAGAACTATGCTGAGATGCTGTGAGAACAAGAATTCCGCTGACACTGTACTTTGATTACAAAGGTTTATTTATATCAAAGGGTTCCAGCGTCAATTTACAGATATCTGCCGATATCTGGAGAATAACCGGACCCCAATCTGTAATATGTTATTCTGTCCTCCTTTGTTTTAACCGTGGTATTTATATCCTATGCCCTATGTAACATAATATGGGTGTTTTCCCCTACAGACCAATCCCAGGAGGCCACCTAACAGACTTCCTCAGCTTTAGGGTGCCCCTATAGAACTACTTCCCAGATGCTCCCTTTAAGCTGAGTCAACATCCTCTAAAACCACTTGAAACCATTAGCAAAGTCATAAATTCCTCAGAGACCACAGTTTCTACCTGGAACTAAAAGGGTTCTACCTGGAACCAATAAGGGTTCTTCAAAGGCTTCTCCTATGGGGACAGCAAATGCATCTTTTAGGTTCTAGATAGCACCTTTTTTCTAAGAGTATACATTTCTGTCATGACATTCATAGAGGTATATTACTTGCCAGGCATGCCAAGCTCCAACCTCCCGTTCAACATTTAACTACAACTACAGTGAGGGAAAAAAGTATTTGATCCCCTGCTGTACGGTTGCCTACTGACAAAGACATGATCAGTCTATAATTTTAATGGTATGTTTATTTGAACAGTGAGAGACAGAATAGCAACAAAATAATCCAGAAAAACGCATGTAAAAAATGTTATAAATTGATTTGCATTTTAATGAGGGAAATAAGTATTTGACCCCTCTGCAAAACATTACTTAGTACTTGGTGGCAAAACCCTTGTTGGCAATCACAGAGGTCAGATGTTTCTTGTAGTTGGCCACCAGGTTTCCACACATCTCAAGAGGGATTTTGTTCCACTCCTCTTTGCAGATCTTCTCCAAGTCATTAAGGTTTCGAGGCTGACGTTTGGCAACTCGAACCTTCAGCTCACTCCACAGAGTTTCTATGGGATTAAGGTCTGGAGACTGGCTAGGCCACTCCAGGACCTTAATGTGCTTCTTATTGAGCCACTCTTTTGTTGCCTTGGCCGTGTGTTTTGGGTCATTATCATGCTGGAATACCCAACCACGACCCATTTTCAATGCCCTGGCTGAGGGAAGGAGGTTCTCACCCAAGATTTAACGGTACATGGCCCCGTCCATCATCCCTTTGATACGGTGAAGAAGTCCTGTCCCCTTAGCAGAAAAACACCCCCAAAGCATAATGTTTCCACCTCCATGTTTGACGGTGGGGATGGTGTTCTTGGGGTCATAGGCAGCATTCCTCCTCCTCCAAACACGGCGAGTTGAGTTGATACCAAAGAGCTTGATTTTGGGTTCATCTGACCACAACACTTTCACCCAGTTCTCCTCTGAATCATTCAGATGTTTATTGGCAAACTTCAGACGGGCCTGTATATGTGCTTTCTTGAGCAGGGGGACCTTGCGGGCGCTGCAGGATTTCAGTCCTTCACGGCGTAGTGTGTTACCAATTGTTTTCTTGGTGACTATGGTCCCAACTGCCTTGAGATCATTGCCAAGATCCTCCCGTGTAGTTCTGGGCTGATTCCTCACCGTTCTCAATGTCATTGCAACTCCACGAGGTGAGATCTTGCATGGAGCCCCAGGCCGAGGGAGATTGACAGTTCTTTTGTGTTTCTTCCATTTGCGAATAATCGCACCAACTGTTGTCACCTTCTCACCAAGCTGCTTGGCGATGGTCTTGTAGCCCATTCCAGCCTTGTGTAGGTCTACAATCTTGTCCCTGACATCCTTGGAGAGCTCTTTGGTCTTGGCCATGGTGGAGAGTTTGGAATCTGATTGATTGATTGCTTCTGTGGACAGGTGTCTTTTATACAGGTAACAAACTGAGATTATGACCACTCCCTTTAAGAGTGTGCTCCTAATCTCAGCTCGTTACCTGTATAAAAGACACCTGGGTGCCAGAAATCTTTCTGATTGAGAGGGGGTCAAATACTTATTTCCCTCATTAAAATGCAAATCAATTTGTAAAATTTTTGACATGTGCTTTTCTGGATTTTGTTGTTGTTATTCTGTCTCTCACTGTTCAAATAAACCTACCATTAAAATTATAGACTGATCATTTCTTTGTCAGTGGGCAAACGAACAAAATCAGCAGGGGATCAAATACTTTTTTTCCCTCACCGTACCTGTCTGTTGACTGTATGTATCTAGGGAGTGGTTTGTTTTTTGCCCCCTGTTGACCACTTCTCCTTCCCCTTCTTAGACATCTCATCTGTCAGAGTACTGAACCAAACCACTCCCCTGTACAAACCTTATGGAGATGAGTTTGTTATCCACCGAATGTCCCTAAAGGAGAATTTCCACAACCAGAGGATCCTGCTCAAAGTCTATGGCAGTGTGCCAACATACAGCCTTACCTGTCACAGGTAATAGCCTCTTTGCTAGACTCTCTTTTTTACTGTATTCCTTCCCTTCAGCTTCTGAACTGTAGAGGCTGAGTGAGAGAGCTAAAGTAGGATGGAAGACAGAGTAGGGCAGGGCCCTGTCTGTGGTAATATTATCACTACACGGGCGGTAATTTCTACGAACATTGTTCTCGTCCAGATGGAAGTTCTCATTTGTATTGTTTTATGAGAGCTTTTAACTAGACAATCAAATAAGTGCAGTGTCTTAAAGCTGCCATCATGCCTTATTAAGATACTATCAGGACTTCTGTGCTGTGGGGCCTGGGGAAGGTTGTCCTGACTGGCAGGCCATGCGGTCGGTGGCACTAAAGAACCCTTTTATCAGGGACAATGAGTGACTCATAAAGCAGTATATCCTCAGAGGTCCTGACACTCTCCTGCCCTCCCACACACAGGCTCACATAAATTGTGTTAGGAGTTATTCTGTCAAGCTATTCTGGGTAAAGCTGTGTTCATATCTGCTAAGCTGGATGATACAGTTACTTAGTTATACACCTAAGTAGATATATGAAATACAATGTCTCATTAGATTTTTACCACTCAATGTCAACTATAGCAGTGGTTTTGTATGACTTTTTTGTCTGTTTTCCACATCTTTTGGAATGCACCAAAAAGTGTTATGATAGCAGTTTCCCCCCTCACTTGCTTATCTTATTCTCTCTTCATGACTGTCTTCTTTGCCACTTAGCTGAAAAACAAATCAGACAAACGTGTGTACTATGTAATGACCTTCTGTGTCCTGCTGTGTGTTCAAGAAATGACGGTACATTGGTCCAGATGGATGGCCGGGCTCTGTTGTTCCAATCAGAGGTCACAAAGCGGGAGGCGGGCCTCTACACCTGCCACGCCTCTTTCTACCACCATCAGGCCTCGGTCCTCATTCAAGTGGAGGTCACCAGTGAAGATCAACAGCTCAGTGAGTGTACACTCACCTTATCATGCATCAGTGAAACAACAATATGTAAGATATTTCAGTGCTTTCTAGTGAACATCCAAAAATGATTGGCATATTAAAATGTACATATTATTTGCATTTACTTCCATTTACAACAGGTGCTCCATTCCATTTACTTCCATTTTGTGTTACCTGATGTCTTTCTCCTGTGTGTTTGTGCAGTGATAGTCTTCATCGTCTGCTTCTCCTCGGCTGCAGCCATCACGATCCTCCTCATCGTCACTCTGTGTGTTTTCTGGTGAGTCGATCAGAGCGAAGGCGTCCTCCTGTAGTTGACAGACAGACAGACAAACAGCAACTCAGCAGGTGACATGGTTACAGGTAGCACGCCGGCAACCAGCAGGTTGGCAGGTGACAAACAGGAAACCAGGTCTGTGCATCTGATGGTTACTACAGCTTAGCATGACCAAAGTATCACAGAGCTATTCACAAACAGGATGCTCTGTGGCTGGAGCAGACAGGTACATCTGCCACCACAGCTCTGCCACACCACTCACACAGTCTGATTCTCTCTGTCTCTGTGGTAAAGACAACACATTTAACGTTATCATAGGGCAACTATAGAGCTTTACTCTGAGTGACTACTCTGGAAGTAAGAAAAGCTATTCAAAAGCTTCACAGCTGGAGAATTCAGATTGTAAATCAATCCCAGTTGCAATGCTTGGAATGAGAAAAATGCATAAAGCAGTCATCTCTTGTTGCTGTCATTGGATCTGATCAGATAATCAGACAGGTGTCTCACTACCATAGTGTTTGGATACACTTTGTGATCCCAAAATTCTCTAAAAGCATCTGATCCACAAATCCATGAAAACTCTCACACAGGGCTCTGGTCAAAAGTAGTGCACTGTGTAGGGATTAGGGTGCCATTTGGGACGCAGACTAAGTTCCTCTTTGTCAGGACTCGTGTGAGAAGGGATGGTAAATATATAGACACAGACACACTCACTGCACTTCAGTGTTAGTTCAGAGGCTGATTCATTGTGTCTTTGGTCAGTACATTTGATCAAGGTGCCATTGGTTCGATGAGCATCACTGTCCCATTATCCCTGGTTCCTGTGGGAAGGTCCCGTCAGGCTAATTTGGGAAGGTCAGTCAGTTGGACAGCATACACAGAGAAAACATGACGCCCCAGGAGAATAGCTATTCCGGGATTTACGTCACCCCCGGTCGCCAGCACTAGGAACACTTTTTGAAAGGAGCAGGTCTTCATTGGCCTGGTTGGTGTCATGGGGATCATGAAGGATAAGGGGAGCTACTGCTTCTGACATCAGAGAGATCAATGATGATGTCTGGGGTCACCATCATTCTGCTTATATATTCCTGTCGCATAATGCATTCACAGTTCACACACTCAGTGGCTCTGTGGAAGTCTGTTCACTCATACAACAGCGCCTCCAAGGGGTACAGTTTGGCAATGCAGGTAATAATAATAATAATAATATGCCATTTAGCAGACGCTTTTATCCAAAGCGACTTACAGTCATGCGTGCATAAATTTTTTTGTGTATGGGTGGTCCCGGGGATCGAACCCACTACCTTGGCGTTACAAGCGCCGTGCTCTACCAGCTGAGCTACAGAGGCCATACAACTTTCTTAGTGAGGATGATACCCAACTCTATAAAAAAATCAAAAGAATTAGACAATATTTGAAATGCTGTCTGCCACTGTAACACAAATGACAATTAACTGTTCATTTGTTTTGCAGCAAAATAAATGGAGGAGACCGCCCAGCATCTAAGGTTGGTATCAGTCTTTCTTACAATTTTTCTCTAGCTGTTGACCTCTCAAAAAAACATTATGCATGCTTTGAATTATTGAGAATGGTCCTCTTGCCTTCATTAATCTATTCTTATAGCTTCTATCCATAGGTCTTTATTCAACATTCAATGTGCTTTATACCCCTTTCTCCTATCTTCTCTGGTCACTGAACTCCTGTAAGAAGCGGGAGTCACTGGCACCCTTGACCTCTCTGACCCAGGAACTGTGCTCTCCAGAGCTGAGGAAGGGGAAGGCAGCAGTGACAGTACCAGGAGGAGGAGGCCAGGAGTACAACCAGCTGCTCAGCTACTCTATTGTCATTGATGCCAGATCCACTGTGTAAACAACAGGGTGTGTCCCCTACTGGCACCCTATTCCCAATACAGAGCACTACTTAGAGCACTACTTGTGCACTGTATAGGGAATAGGGTGCCATTTGTGACTGATTTATTTTATTTGCCAGTTTAAAAAACACATACTCACAGTACATGCATTTAAAAAACTTGACAGGGATATCAGAGACTTATTTCCATTGTGGTCCCTAAATTCCATGGTGCAAAAACATTACAACATTACATAGATGCAGATACATTACATAGATACAGATACATTACATAGATACAGACTCATTACATACAGTTGAAGTTGGAAGTTTACATACACTTAGGTTGGAGTCATTAAAACTCGTTTTTCAACCACTCCACACATTTTTTGTTAACAAACTATAGTTTTGGCAAGTCGGTTAGGACATCTACTTTGTGCATGACACAAGTCAGTTTTCCAACAATTGTTTACAGACAGATTATTTCACTTATAATTCACTGTATCACAATTCCAGTGGGTCAGAGGTTTACATACACTAAATTGACTGTGCCTTTAAACAGCTTGGAAAATTCCAGAAAATGATGTCATGGCTTTAGAAGCTTCTGATAGGCTAATTGACATAATTTGAGTCATTTGTCTCCCGAGTGGCGCAGTGGTCTAAGGCAGTGCTAGCTGTGCCACTAGAGATCCTGGTTCGAATCCAGGGTCTGTCGTAGCCGGCCGCGACCGGGAGACCCATGGGGCGGCGCACAATTGGTGTAGGGGAGGGAATGGCCAGCGGGGATGTAGAGCATGGTGTTTGCAACGCCAGGGTTGTGGGTTCGATTCCCACGGGGGGCCAGTATAAAAAATATTTGTAAAAAATAATGTATGCACTCACTAACTTTAAGTCGCTCTGGATAAGAGCATCTGCTAAATGACTAAAATGTAAATGTAATTGGAGGTGTACCTGTGGATGTATTTCAAGGCCTACCTTCAAACTCAGTGCCTCTTTGCTTGACATCATGGGAAAATCAAAAGAAGTCAGCCAAGACCTCAGAAAGAAAATTGTAGACCTCCACAAGTCTGGTTCATCCTTGGGAGCAATTTCCAAACGCCTGAAGGTACCACGTTCATGTGTACAAACAATAGTACGCAAGTATAAACACCATGGGACCACGCAGCCGTCATATCGCTCAGAGATGAATGTACTTTGGTGTGAAAAGTGCAAATCAATCCCGGAACAACATCAAAGAACCTTGTGAAGATGCTGGAGGAAACAGGTACAAAAGTATCTATATCCACAGTAAAACGAGTCCTATATCGACATAACCTGAATGGCCGCTCAGCAAGGAAGAAGCCACTGCTCCAAAACCGCCATAAAAAAGCCAGACTACGGTTTGCAACTGCACATGGGGACAAAGATCGTACTTTTTGGAGAAATGTCCTCTGGTCTGATGAAACAAAAATAGAACTGTTTGGCCATAATGACCATTGTTATGTTTGGAGGAAAAATGGGGTGCCTTGCAAGCCCAAGAACACCATCTCAACTGTAAAGCACGGGGGTGGCAGCGTCATGCTGTGGGGGTGCTTTGCTGCAGGAGGGACTGGTGCACTTCACAAATAGATGGCATCATGAGGAAGGAAAATGAAGTGGATATATTGAAGCAACATCTCAAGACATCAGTCAGGAAGTTAAAACTTGGTCGCAAATGGGTCTTCTGAATGGACAATGACCCCAAGCATACTTCCAAAGTTGTGGCAAAATGGCTTAAGGACAACAAAGTCAAGGTATTGGAGTGGCCATCACAAAGCCTTGACCTCAATCCTATAGAAAATGTGTGGGCAGAACTGAATAAGCGTGTGCGAGCAAGGAGGCCTACAAACCTGTTTCAGTTACCCCAGCTCTGTCAGGAGGAATGGGCCAAAATTCACCCAACCTATTGTGGGAAGCTTGTGAAAGGCTACCCAAAACGTTTGACCCAAGTTAAACAATTTAAAGGCAATGCTACCAAATACTAATTGAGTGTATGTAAACTTCTGACCCACTGGGAATGTGATGAAAGAAATAAAAGCTGAAATAAATAATTCTCTCTACTATTATTCTGACATTTCACATTCTTAAAATAAAGTGATGATCCTAACTGACCTAAGACAGGGAATTTTTACTAGGATTAAATGTCAGGAATTGTGAAAAACTGAGTTTAAATGTATTTGGCTAAGGTGTATGTAAACATCCGACTTCAACTGTAGAT
Source organism: Coregonus clupeaformis (assembly GCF_020615455.1). Lineage (NCBI taxonomy): Eukaryota > Metazoa > Chordata > Actinopteri > Salmoniformes > Salmonidae > Coregonus > Coregonus clupeaformis. Next base: position 1,166,146 of record NW_025533490.1, on the reverse strand, counting down.
ACAGATTATTTTTTTCAATTGCTCAATCATTAGCCAGCTTTTGACTTTAGACGCAACCACAAGCTTATATCCTGTGTATCACTGTTACGTGGTTCATGATGCAGCTTCTCCTAATGCCAGGTCATTCGAATGCATTATTTTGTGCATTTTTCAGGATTTATGTTTTGTTTATTGGTGTATTATTATGTATTTCATGCATTGGTGTTTTCAATAATTGTAATTTGTTGTAAAGAAATGTATTGTGAAACTGCTAGTAATTATGTTGAGCGTAGCTTCTGTTTGTTTTACTGTTTTGTCTTATGCTAAACGTTGAAAGGTTATTCATTTTGGTTATCTAATGTTGTAAAATCCAGAGCATTATCATTAAAGTTACTGTAAATGTGTATCTTGTTGTTAAACCTGCCTTGTTTTACAGGTTTAAGACTAAATTAATTGACACACACACACAAGTGTGTGCACATACAGACACACACAGTCTTGTATAACTAAACTTGTGGGGTCACACAATTCAGTCCCACTCAAAGTCCTATTTTCCCTAACCCCTAACCCTAAACCTAACCCTAACCTTAACCCCAAAACCTATCCTAGCTCCTAAACCTAAACCTAATTCTAACCCTAACACTAATTCTAACCTTAACCCTAAAACCCCTAGAAATAGCGTTTGACCATGTGGGGACTAACAAAATGTCCCCAGTTGGTCAAATGTTTGTTTGTTTACTATTCTTGTGGGGACTTCTGGTCTGCACAAGTATAGTTAAACACGTCCACACACACACACACACACATACACATACACACACACACACACACACACACACACACACACACACACACACACACACACACACACACACACACACACACACACACACACACACACACACACACACACACACACACACACACACACACACACACACACACACACACACACCATTAGAATGAGGTTCTTCGCACTAACCCTGATGGTGTCTGGCAAATAAGACACTCCTAATAGAGCTCACCTCATCACTTGCAGAAGAGCAGTAATATTCTCACCCGAGAGAATAAAGTAAATCAGGTTGGATCTGCATAATTTCAACACAGACTGCACCTTGCTGTAATGAGTTTCATCTAGTAAGAAATTAGTGTATTTTTTTCTTAACCAATACTGGGGCAATTAACTCAATTCCCCCATGGTTACACTACTCTGGTTCTGAATAATGCATTTTAAATTCTGGTATAGGGTTAGTCCATGTTAAATTGTGTAGATTAAAATGTGTACGTCCTTATTATAGTGACTGCCAGGTTATGTATGTTAACATCAGTTATCACTTGCACAATTACCAAATCCAGTGCAAAGTCTGCACAAACTTGGATTATGAAAATATCTCTCTCTCTCTCTCTCTCTCTCTCTCTCTCTCTCTCTCTCTCTCTCTCTCTCTCTCTCTCTCTCTCTCTCTCTCAATTTCAATTCAATCTATCTTGTGCGCTCTCTCTCTCTCAATTTCAATTCAATTTAAGGGCTTTATTGGCATGGAAACATATGTTAACATTGCCAAAGCAAGTGAAGTAGATAGTAAACAAAAGTGAAATAAACAATAAAAATTAACAGTAAACATTACACTCAGAAGTTCCGAAAGAATAAAGACATTTCAAATGTCATATTATGTATATTTACAGTGTTGTAAGAATGTGCAAATAGTTAAAGTACAAATGGGAAAATAAATAAACATAACTATGGTTTGTATTTACAATGGTGTTTGTTCTTCACTGGTCTGTCTCTCTCTCAACCCCAAAGTAAGACGTGGACCTTGACATCTTATTATGAGCATTTATTCATGCATGGACAAAAACAACATTTCACACTCCTGGCAGTTTCTCCAATGATTTAGTATCCTCTAGCGCACCCTTGTGGAACATACGAGATCCCACAATATGGGCCATAAAAATGGACAAAGCGTCCCATGTAACTATAGGAACGAGACCTGCTGATATTTTGCAGTGGACCAATTTCACGATACAGGTGAGAAAATTTGAAAAGTTAGATAGCTAATAAAGCTAGTTAGCCCTTTTCCCATCTAAATGTACACTTCTATATTCCTGCAAGCTATATTAGCTAGCTAGCTACCGAGCTAGCTCCCTTCCAACTTTTTTCCATATAAGATCAACTTTTACACGCAGTGATTTTTTGCATTTGAGTCATTGCTAACGGTAACGCTAGCTAACTGACAGGTAGCAAAGCTGTCAGAGGTATTTCCTGTTTTTGTCTCTTCTCTAATATCTTCTCTTGTCTAAAAAAAGTTCAGCTGTCAAAGATAATGGAGGCCACGACTAAGTTTCTAGCCTTAACTATATTTTTTCTGTCAATGTCGTCTTCATCTGCTAAATCTGGCATTCCTTTAAAAGAGCGGTTGTGCTCTTTGCCCCATTTATGGCAGGAATTCTTGGGAGTTTTCTTTTCAGAGATGGGCTCAACAGAGAAATATGAAGATGATCTCAGCAAATAGTGGCTAAAGCTTGGAGTTTTGTGGCAGAACTAATTATACAAAATAACCTACAATTATGCCTGTTCCAAAAAGAGATAGTCAACACAGGACCCGTGCAAGGGGCATAGCAAGGCCAAGGGATGGTTCCCTGGATCACAAAGGGAGGAAAAAGGACCCTATCCCAGCAGCCAATGTGGCCTCTGTTCTCTCACTACCACCACTATCACCAGCCTTCATGTATGAGCCCCAGCCAGGTCGAGCCCTCAGCACTGGAAACCTCTCCCCTGCTCCCACTCCTCTGTCCATGGTGGAGCTCCCTCGCCTCGTGGCAGAGGTGGGTCCTGAGCTGGCCATGGGGGAGTCACTGTGGATGGAGGGACCTCGTCTGATTGCTTCAGCGCTGGGGACTGATATCCCTGTCAAAGTTACTCAGGTGTCATTCGAGGAATCTGCACTAGACAGGTAGGTTAAGCAGTGAGCATGTATGTTTGCTGCTTCATTTCACTCTTGTGTTCAAATGTGACATTGGTCTTTCAAAAAAATAAAAAGCACATTCAGATAGAACATTTACTATTGTGGTGTCCATTGTTGATTCAGCTTTACAGGTCATGGAGACGTGTCCCGGGTAAAGACTGCTGATCAAGACAAAGAGACAGAAGCAGGAAAAGATGACAAGCACAGAGAGCCTCTGACTGGCACAGAGGTGGTGGAAATCTTTGCAAAGAAAAGACATCTGGGAAAGCTTCAGTTTTTCCACTTGCAAGCTGTGAACAATGGCCCATTCAGGTAGTGAACACCATAGCCAGGCCCATAATGTTATCACATTTTTAAAAATGTAATAACAGTGGCTTTGCCAGTCTTCTGTAGCATTCACACAATTTTGCAGATACAATTTGTTAATTGGATGCGTTTTCTATTTTTTTTGTAGACCGTATGACCTTCGTGTGGTCCCTCCCAATAGAGCAGGCACTGAGCACTTCATCTTCTCCCCCACCTCTGTGCTGCATGTGCAGGATGGATGCAGTGCTGGGCTCCTTTCTCTGGCAGAGTGGCATCGGGAGGCCGTACTGTGGAGAGCCTTGCAGGATATCCAATTTTTCAGGAACTATTTACTTCGTAAGGCATTCATCAGGTAGGCTAAGATTGCATCCCAATTGGCACCATACACAGTGCACTATTTTTGCTGTTATTGCAGCAAATTATTATACTATTATTGCTGTTGTGTGTCGCAGATGGCATAGAAGCGTGTGTAAGATCACTCTGCAGAGGAAGTGTGAAGTACTGCAGGGTCTGCTACTCATGGCTGTACCCCAGTTCAGAGACGCTCTCTTTCAATTCTCCAGGTATTCTGCATCACATTATGGGTGCATCCCAAATGACATCCTATTCCCTATGTCGTGCACTACTTTGGACCAGGGCCCATATGGCTCTGGTCAAAATAAGTGCACTATATAGGAATAGGGTGCCATCTGAGATGCAGACATGCTTTGTACATCAACAAAGTACAAGGGGCCTTATTGTTCATTTTGGTCCATGATTAACATTGGAATTGTTTTTTATAAGTGTTTATTTATTTATGTGGAAATGCACACAATGTTAAATAATATTTTGTTACTGTTTTCAGACTGATTGAAGAACTAAAAGGGGTTCACTGGTTGCCACAGGATGAATGCAAGACCTACACCCTTCTGGACTTCCAGAGTGCCCTCATGAAAAAGAACCAGGAGTGCTGTAGGCTTCTTGAGATATTCTTGCAGTATCGTGCTCTCATCCTCAACATGGTTTGTAACTCTACTATTCTTACCCTTAGACAGAGGAACGCAAATTGACTGCTAGGCCTGACACATCCAAGAGCTTGGCCTGTTGGCCTCCATCCCTCTCTCTAATGTGTGTTTGTGTGTGGATATCAGAGGGGTTGGGTACAGCAGAAGACACATTTCCATCTCGTATGGATTAATAAAGACCTTCTTCTTCTTCTTCTTCTTCTTCTTCTTCTTCTTCTTCTTCTTCTTCTTCTTCTTCTTCTTCTTCTTCTTCTTCTTCTTCTTCTTCTTCTTCCAGGTCCAGGAGGACAGCTATGGGTCTCACCAGGAGCTGCAGTTACGTGTTGAACACTCCCAGCTCAACCAGCGCAGCCAGCCCCTGTACCTCCAGCTGGCTCATCTGAGGGACCTGAGGAAGGAGCTGGGCCGGGCAGAGTATGTCATGCAGCAGCTGGGAAATATGGCCGCGCTGGCCGATCAGATGATCGTGCAGGGTCTCGTCACAATCACCCACCGAGAGGTCACTTCTTTCCTCAACAACGTCATGAAGGTGAAGAGAAAGAAGAGAGAGCATGAAATAACACAATATCTGCATCCCAAATGGCACCATATTCCCTATATAGTGCACAATTTTTGACCAGGGCCCAAAGTCTAAGTAGTGGACTATGGAGGGAATATGGTGCCATTTGTGACTCACATCATCATGTTAATGAAAGGTTTGCTGGTAATGGTATGGATATTTTTGATTCCATGATTCTCGATAGAGAGAGCAGCCACAGCAGGGGAGTCTGTTCCAAGCAGAGCTGATATTCGGAGCAGACGGTCAGCCGACTCTGTTCCCACCCATGCACTTGTTCCAGGAGGTGCTGCGAGGGGCACTGCTGTCAGTTGCAAACTCTGCCCTTCAGGTGAGATCATGCAATTAACCACACACTGAAGGATGGACTCTGGTCAAAAGTGGTGCACTATATAGGGTGCCATTTGGGATGCAGACATTCAATTAGGTCAAGGTTGTGATTAACTCCGCACAGAATTCCCAGTTGTGTGTCCCAGCGAGTCTTACATACTAATGTGGTTTTGCTCTTGTAGGTATTTGACACTTGTAGTTACTCTCTTGATGCCAAGGACAGTGTGTCTACCAGCACCTCCCTCACCAGTGCTGCTCAGGAGCTAAGCCCTGACCTAAGCATGGCCTGTACCAGTGGAACTAATTGTATCACAGGTAATGCTGGACAGGAGATTAGCTATCTTCCCAGATGTACCATAGTCCATAATTTGATAAAATATGTTGTTCATCCCATAACAGGGCTTACCCAGGAAAAATGTCTAATTCATGGTAAACAGGAGTTGAAGCACTGAAAAATAAAACAGGCAGAGATATACCTTTTCTTACGCTCATGTATTTTTTTTTTATATATATATATTTATTTTTTTTTTTTTTTGTGTTTTTTTTTTATTTATTTTTTCGGGGGGATGGATCAGCTTAATATTGCAGATAGATTGTATCTTCTATCAATGTAATTGTCTGCATCACTTCCAATCCCCCATGTTTTTTTTATTTTTTATATATATATTCCCCTTTATTACTTTTCAACCCCACCATCCTTTCCCTACTTGGAGTAAATTAGTGAACAACAACGCCCAGGCCTCTACTTCCGGTCTATACTTACTATCTACACCTTATGGACAGAGTTAATTTTACAATAATTCTATATCTATATCTATATATATATATATATTTTTTTATTTTTTTATTTTTTTTTGCTCCTGAACTTCTTCTACTCTCAACCTCTCCGATCATTTTCATGATGTCCATCCGGTTTGCTTCTTACGCTCATGTTTGTATGTTCATTGTTCTCAGCTTTTGGGGAGAAGAACAGTGAGCCGACTGGTGTCAGCAGCTTCTCCTCCAAGCGGGAGCCTCATTGTGTTCTATCAGCTCCCAGGCTGGTGCTGCCCAAGCTGACCCCTCTGATGGTCCAGGGCCAGAGGCTGAGAGGGCAGTACTACCCCCTGTCCAGGAAACAGCTGGAATGGCAGCTCAGCCTCAATGCTGGAGCTAAGGAGGTCCAGAGAGAGCAAGCCAGGATCACACAGGTCATTCCCTTTTTTTGTAAACTATTATTTCTTCATAATACATCCATCTGAATGGATCCCTGAAAAGCTCTACAACGATGCACTCACTATCCTTTCATCATGTTTGGTTTCTGAGTAATGGAATGTTTGTTGATTCTCCCTTGACCCACAGGAGGCTGGGCTTGAGATCCAGCAGCTGTGTGAGGGACACTCCTGGTTGGTTGACATCCATCTGTTCACCAGCCAATGGAGTCCAGCTTCTCTGGAGACCATGAGGGGCATGCCTGCCTTACACTACGAGGAGCACATTCAGAAGGTGCGCTTCTGGACTGACAGGGTGCGTTCAGTGCCCCCCTCTCTCACCACCTTCAACAAGCTGCTCATCGTTAACTGCTCCCACATCCAGGAGAAGATAGGTGTGTGGCTGTGTGTGGCTGTGTGTGGGTATGTGTGGGTGTGCTTGTGTTTTTTTGATTGCATGTGCTGCGTGACTTTAGGTCAACTTAGTTACTGCATGTGTGTGATGTGTGTGATGTGTGTGACAGTGTATCACTGGGGACCTTTTGTAGTCTTGTTATCTGATTGTGTGGCCCTGCACATCGGCCCTGGTCAAAAGTAGTGCCCTATATAGAAGAATCATGAATGTGTGGTTTTGTTTCCCCATGCAGGGCCTCTGTTGAACTCCATAGAGGAGGATGTGTTGACTCTGTTGATTGAGGAGCTGAAGCTGCGCTCAGAGAACTTGATATTAGAACTGAAGAGAGCTGTGGAAGGTCTTAGGGTGGAACCCACAGACTTCAACGACTTCACCCACTATGCCAGCATGGTATTACCTACACATGCACCTTTCTGTAGTTATTGCTGTGTATAGTCATGTAATCATTTCCTTGAATCAATACTGTATATTTTATCGACCCCATTGGATTTCTTCCCTCAGGTGAAACGCTGTGCGAAAATGTCTGATGACATGCAACAACAACTGGAGTATCTACACTCGCTCCAGGAAACCGTTCGCACCAACTACAGACAGATGACACCAGATGAGCTGTTATTGGAGGAACAGGTTTTAAACACATAGCTTTTGATTTGTCTGAATCATTTCCTTGTACCTATTTTAAGTAATCATAAGAAGAGCTACAGTGGCTTGCGAAAGTATTCACCCCCTTGGCATTTTTCTTATTTTGTTGCCTTACAACCTTGAATTAAAATTGATTTTTGGGGGGTTTGTATCATTTGATTTACACAACATGCCTACCACTTTGAAGATACAAAATATTTTTTGGTGTGAAACAAACAAGAAATAAGACAAAAAAAACAGAAAACTTGAGCGTGCATAACTATTCATCCCCCCAAAGTCAATACTTTGTAGAGCCACTTTTTGCAGCAATTTCATCTGCAAGTCTCTTGGGGTATGTCTCTATAAGCTTGGCACATCTAGCCACTGGGATTTTTGCCCATTCTTCAAGGCAAAACAGCTCCAGCTCCTTCAAGTTGGATGGGTTCCGCTGGTGTACAGCAATCTTTAAGTCATACCACAGATTCTCAATTGGATTGAGGTCTGGGCTTTGACTAGGCCATTCCAAGACATTTAAATGTTTCCCCTTAAACCACTCAAGTGTTGCTTTAGCAGTATGCTTAGGGTCATTGTCCTGCCAGTATGAAAAATGTATGCACTCACTAACTGTAAGTCGCTCTGGATAAGAGTGTCTGCTAAATGACTAAACATTTTAAAATGTAAATGGAAGGTGAACCTCCGTCCCAATCTCTGGAAGACTGAAACAGGTTTCCCTCAATAATTTCCCTGTATTTAGCACCATCCATCATTCCTTCAATTCTGACCAGTTTCCCAGTCCCTGCCGATGAAAAACATCCCCACAGCATGATGCTGCCACCACCATGCTTCACTGTGGGGATGGTGTTCTCGGGGTGATGAGAGGTGTTGGGTTTGCGCTAGACATTTTCCTTGATGGCCAAAAAGCTCAATTTTAGTCTCATCTGACCAGAGTACCTTCTTCCATGTGTTTGGGGAGTCTCCCACATGCCTTTTGGCGAACACCAAACGTGTTTGCTTATTTTTGTCTTTAAGCAATGGCTTTTTTCTGGCCACTCTTACGTAAAGCCCAGCTCTGTGGAGTGTACGGCTTAAAGTGGTCCTATGGACAGATACTTCAATCTCCGCTGTGGAGCTTTGCTGCTCCTTCAGGGTTATCTTTGGTCTCTTTGTTGCCTCTCTGATTAATGTCCTCCTTGCCTGGTCCATGAGTTTTGGTGGGCGGCCCTCTCTGGGCAGGTTTGTTGTGGTGCCATATTCTTTCAATTTTTAAATAATGGATTTAATGGTGCTCCGTGGGATGTTCAAAGTTTCTGATATTGTTTTATAACCCAACCCTGAGCTGTACTTCTCCACAACTTTGTCCCTGACCTGTTTGGAGAGATCGTTGGTCTTCATGGTTGCAAACTCTGGGGCCTTTCAGAACAGGTGTGTATATATACTGAGATCATGTGAGAGATCATGTGACACTTAGATTGCACACAGGTGGACCTTATTTAACTAATTATGTGACTTATGAAGGTAATTGGTTGCACCAGATCTTATTTAGGGGCTTCATAGCAAAGGGGGTGAATACATATGCACGCACCACTTTGTTATTTATTTTTTTGAATTTTTTTAAACAAGTTATTTTTTAAATTCACTTCACCAATTTGGACTATTTTGTGTATGTCCATTACATGAAAGCCATTTAAATTACAGGTTGTAATGCAACAAAATAGGAAAAACGCCAAGGGGGATGAATACTTTTGCAAGGCACTGTACCTACAGATATTGTTTGTTTTTAATTCTTTATTCACATACATATCGCAGTGCATTTCCAAATGTTGTGTGTTTATCCCCCCCTCCCCCCGTATTTAGATGCTGGACCTGTGGGACATTTTTGTTCCTCTCCTGAAGCAGGGAGCAGAGACAGTGTGCCAGCGTCTTCCCTCTATGGCTGACACCCTGGACAACACCTTCTCCTCCCTGGCCCACGACCTGGACGAGATGGTGACCAAAGCCACCTCTGGACCATATCTGGACCCCACTCAGAATGCTGCACAAATGCTCAACAAGCTCAAGATCATGTGCAGACAGGTGAATGCTGTCTCTGCTCACCTGACAGAGCTCAGCAGGACCAGTAAAAGTCTCAGAGGTGAGATTAGAGAGAGACTGAGGAAGGGTGCCTGCCCTGTGGTTACATTGCTCCTTCCTCACTCTCTTATCTGTGTCCCCTCTGTAGGAAACCCTCTGGATTTGACTTTTGTAACAGCAGCCAGGCAGAAGATGGAAGCTCGCAAAGGACTGTGGGAGCTGATGACTGTTTCCGCTGCCCAGATCCAAGAGTGGAGGCTGCTGCTCTTCAGCAAGGTTTCTGTCTGGTTGCTCTATTCTCTATTCTAATAGCCTCTCTGTTGATTAACAACTGGAAATTCTAATCAAAAGGAAGAGAGACTGTAGATTCTTCAAACAACTTTATTATAAGATTTGCAAATTTGGAGCAGTTAACAATCCACTCAACAGTGCAGAGTTAAGGGCCCAACAAACAAGAGTTGGGTCTCAGCTTTTATAACCTTTGTCTACGTGGCAGTTTAGCAGATGTGTGAGAGCCTGGTGGGCACACAAACAAGTGATAACGCCAGTTTTGTTACTATCTAGCTGCTGCTGCTCAAGCTAGCCTCTGTTCTCTTCATATCTCCTTCATATCTCCACACGGCTGTGTGATACGAAAAGAACAGGATGGACTCAAAAACTGTGGTCACTCTCAGAGGCTCTTTGTCTTTGGTCGCATGACCAAGTTACACAGAGACAAGAGGAAAAATACTAGCTTCTTCTTACATGACAGAAACAGAAGTGTGGAAATATACAGGTTTAAGGCTTATACAGCGCATGTGCATAACCGAGTTTGTCATTTTTCCCACCATACAACATAATAATAATAATAATAATAATAATAATAATAATAATAATAATAATAATATTACGTGACAACAGGAACCTAGTATGCTTATTGAATCTGATATGGGAAGGACTCATATTTTCATCTACTGTTAATTTGATATTAATAATAATAATATGCCATTTAGCAGACGCTTTTATCCAAAGCGACTTACAGTCATGTGTGCATAAAGTTTTACGTATGGGTGGTCCCGGGGATCGAACACACTACCCTGTCTACTTGCAAGAATTGTGATACGTGTTTGTTTTTTCCTACTAAACTTAGCTGAATGCACTGAGTGTAATTCGATCTGAATAAGAGCGTCTGTAAATGACAAAAATGTAAAAATATAAATGTTTGGTGTCAGTTTGTTGTGTCGAGAGCCCAGGAGAAGGTGGATGAGTGGCTGCAGCAGGCAGTATCCCTGGCCAGGACCATCCCTTCCCAAGATGCTGTGCTACAGGAGACCCTGGGGATCCTTGAGCGTTTCAACCAGCAGCTCCCTGTGCTGGCAAAACTCAGCAGCCCCACACTCAAACACAAACACTGGAGGAACATCTTCAAAGGTTAGACCAGTGCTTCCGTAATAGTGTGGCGTAGTAACAAATCCCCACCTCGGGACCCATGCGACCTCCGCAGTTTTAAAGCTTGTACTTTGTGCATTCTACTATTACAACTTTCAAGAGTAAGTTGAAAGCCCGACTGAGTTCCTGAATTTGACAGTGAGCAGTGGGTGCTAATGAGAGAACTGGGAGGTGTCCCAAATGGCACCCTATTCCCAATATACACTGAGTGTACAAAACATTAACAACACCTTCCTAATATTGAGTTGTACCTGAATTCACCTGGTCAGTCTGTCTTTCCATGACATAGACTGACCAGGTTAATTCAGGTGCAACTCAATATTAGGAAGGTGTTGTTAATGTTTTGTGCACTCAGTGTAGCGCACTACTTTTGACCAGAGCCCTAAAAACTGGTGCCATTTGAGACACAGCCATGACTGGTTAATTGAATAGCAATCATCTTCCTAACTTGATTTACGTGAGTCCATGATTTACATAACACACTCCTGTCTCCTCTTCTTCTAGGTATGGGGTTACTTTATGCACCAGAGTGGAACCTCACTGTAGCTGACCTGATGTCCAAGAAGCTGAGAGAGCACCAGAATAAGATCAGCAAGGTGAGAACAGAACATCCCCCTTCAACACATTAGCCCTGGTCAAAAGAAGGGCACTATATAGGGCAGGGTTGCCCAACCCTGTTCCTGGAGAGCTAACCTCCTGTAGGTTTTCACTCCAACCCCAGGAGTTACTAACCTGATTCATCTTATCAACCTGCTAATTATTAGAATCAGGTGTGCTAGATTAGGGTTGGAGCAAAAACCTACAGGACGGTAGCTCTCCAGGAACAGGGTTGGGCAGTCCTGATATAGGGAATAGGGTGCCATTTGGGATGCAGTCTTACTCAGGGTAACTTAACTCTCTGTGTGGGACTTTGCCAGATTTGCCAGGAGGCGAAGGCAGAGGCGGACATGGAACAGGCCTTCAGGAAGCTTCAGAGACGATGGGAAGCGGCACTGTTCCGACTGGCCAAGTTCATTGTTACTGTGTGGCAGGAAGATAAACCACAACTTGGTGCCACACGGAGAAAGAAGCCCACTAATGGCCTGGTCTCAAACTACCAAACCCCCAAACAGCACTCTCGTGACAGTGGCACCTTCACCATCATTGGTGAGATTGAACGGGGAGAAAGGAGTGTTTTCTGTGTTAATAATCAAATAATCATCAGAAGTAACATTACTGACACCACCTTTTTATATTATATTTTCTAATGTAAATCACCTTTGGTTCAGATATGTTTAACATGTTGTCATTGTTTCTGTTAAAAGTAGTAAGTAAAATTGTAGTGATTGATTGATTTCTTAGGTCTGGAGACACTCCTGGCTCAGACAGAGGACAGTGTGATGACTCTGTCCAACATGCTGCTCTCTCCTCACGTTGCTGAGTTCAGGCCGGAGGTGGAACACTGGGTGCAGCTGTTGCAAGAACTAGGTAATGTAAACATCCCAAAATGGCACTCTATCCCCTATAAAGTGCAGTACTTTTGACCAGACCCCTAGTGATCAAAAAGCTTGGGTGGATAGATATTTCTTTACATAAATATGACTGTTTTCAAGACCATACTGTTTTTAACAATGTCCTCCTATTGTGACATCTTTATAGTACTTTTTTTACTAACTGTGATTTACTTCCATATTTTCCTCTATTTGCAATATGTAGAGGAACTGCTTGATTTCTTTGAAAGGTACCAGCAGAAGTGGGTCTTCCTTAGCAAAATGTTCTACGAGACAACTGTCAGTGTTCAGAAGGCAGAACTGGTGAGTTCAGGGTCTCTTATGCCTCTGCCACAACTGCCACATTTATAGATTGTTTTGGAGGGTGATGCAGGATAACTGAATGATAATGTTGTCTTTTTCTTTGACCACAGTTGGACAAGTTCCGTCCTGTGGATAAGACCTTCAAGGAGATTATCCAAACTACACTAAGTGACCCCCACGTGCTGAACATAGTGCGGCTCAGGAAGACAACAGAGTTGACTTGCTGCTTCCATGGACACTGCCTCCGTGTTCTCCTTGTAGAGGGTCTGTCCACCATGGAGGGTATCTCCAACCAGCTGCTGTACCTCCTGGGCTCACCCCGCGGGGAGTTCCCTCGCCTCTGCTTCCTGAGCGATGGGGAGGTGATCAAACTCCTCTCTCTCCACCCCACGCCCTCCGCTCTGCTCCCTCTGGTGCGTAAGTGTTTCCGAGGGGTGCGCTGGCTGGAGGTGGACAGCAAAACTGACATGCCCCCTGATGTGACAGATCTGAGTAGTGGCTTGGATCTCTCTGACACCCAGATGTGTGTACATGGGGTGTATGGGAGTGCCAGGGAGCATGTGCCCTTCCTCTGCCCTCTGGAGCCCAACCTCAACCCCCTGGTGTGGCTGTGTCTCCTGGAGCTGCAGCTCCAACAGGCCATGATGCAGCTCATGAAGCAGTGTGCTGTGGCACGACAACAGGTCGAGCTGTTGGAACTGGACCCGGAACGGGAGAAGAAAGTTGGGGACTCCCCGTCACCTGACCCATTTCGCTACACCAGCCCATCAAACTCCCTCAGAAAGGAGGAGGGTAAAGAAGCAAAAAGCATGAACGATTTGTCTTCTATGTGGAGTATACTCTCTGAGTACCCACTGCAATGCCTACTAGTGGCTGAAGAGGCTTTATGGTGCAGTGAAGTTCGGAGGGCTTACCAGGCCTCAGCTCCGGTCAAGTGGCCCCGCATCAAGGCACAAAATGCTTCCAAACTCCAGAGCTTGTGCCAAGCCATACAAGACGGTATCACGGGTGATATTGACAAATCAATGACCACCCATCGCATGGTGACAGTGCTGCATGCTCTGGTTTTACTCACCATGAATCACTCTCAACAGTTATCTAGGCTCATGGAGGTAAAGTGTGACCTCGAGTCGTCTTTTGAGTGGCAGAGTTTGATGAAGTACCATCTGATTACAGACACTCAGACTGAGTCAACAACACAAGAGGGCCACCATGATTTGTGCTATGTTGAAATCTTGGGCACCCAGCTGCCCTATGGTTACGAATACCTTGGCCCAGAGCACTGGATATTAGTGAACACACCCTCCACGGATAGAGCAATACTGGGGATCCTCCTGGCTCTGACCAGCTACAGGTGTGGCTTTGTGAGCGGACCTTGCATGTCTGGAAAGAGGAAGACTGTGGTTCAGTTAGGAAGAGCACTGGGACGTCAGGTCATCTCCTTACAGTGTTGTGTCAATACAAGTCCCTCTATCGTCCAGCAGATGCTGTTTGGGGCCCTTCAGACCGGGGCCTGGCTGGTGCTGGACTGTGTAGACCTGATGACTCAGGGAGTGCTTTCCCAACTAGGGCAGCATCTTTCAGACATTCACCAATCCCTGTCCTTCCTGCAGAGAAATACTCAGCAGAAAGGCTTTGAGACCCACACCAAGCCTTCATCCAGTTTCACCTACCCAAACGGAGATGGTACAGTTTCACCAAGAGACAGCCATGGCAACATTCAGAAAGAGTGCAAGAAGTCTAATGAACTTGAGTGCCAGATGTCTTTTTCTGGGAAAAACATATTTGCCAAACTGAGCTATGGCTGTGTAATCATTTCATCAAGAGGATACACAACAGAGGTCCCAGATAATCTGCGAGTGGCGACCAGGCCCATTTCGTTGGCCCACCCTGACTACAGGATCATCACAGAGGTCATGCTAGTCTCCCTGGGCTTCTCAGATGCTGTGTCTATAAGTCGACGGCTGATCTCCCTCTTTAGCCTAGCCAAAGACTCCCTCTGTCTCCCTGAATCTGTCAGTGGTGAGCAGACATCCTGGATGGTTCTTCTCAGAAACGTCATCGCTGCCTCTGGGACACACCTACGCAGCAACAGCCGGCTGGATGTGCATATGGAGAAAGTGTTGAGGGAGGAACCTGACGCTCCTAGGCTTCCTCTGGATGGGATACTCAAACCACCTGAGACAGTTGGAGGAGACAAAGGTCCCCAGTCTACCCACTACAAGCGTGCCAACCAGTCTGCTGCCCTCATTCAAGCTGTGTTGGAGGAGCAGGCTGTTGTCAACAGCGTTTTGTCAGTCCTACTATCTGCTATCTTTGAGCAGAAGAAAGCCTCACAGTTCCGCACCATATTTGAAGAGATCTTTCCAATGGCGCGTTCCCACCCTATTCTCCAACAGTACATTGAGGAGGAAGGGGAACAGAACCTACTGAAGAGCGCAGTTACAGAGGAGCTGCAACAAATAGGGTTCCATGCTGATACCAGAGTGCTGCGCAATGCACTCACCCTCTACCAGGCTATGAAGCTCTCCAGAGCAGTTCTTCTTGTTGGCCCTGCTGGGAGTGGAAAGACAACCTGCTACCGTGCCCTGGCCGGAGCACTGTGTAGACTGGCAGCCAGGGCAGAGGAGGCCGAGTTTGATGAGGATCTCACCAGTGAAGGAGATGGCACGGAAACTGATTACCAGTCCTCTACTTCAAACTGGAGCTCCGTTGACACCGTGGTCTTATTCCCCAATGCTTTGTCCCACGAGGAGCTTTTTGGGGGCTGCTATGAACAGCAGGGGTCCTGGTGGGATGGCGCTTTCACAAAAGTACTGAGAGACTCAGAGCGGCATGACTTCTCAGCCACCGCCACCTCTAAAAAGAAGAAGAAGGGGGGTCAAACGAGGAAGGGGAAGTGGCTGGTGATGGATGGAGAGCCACTGGGGCAGCCTGGTTGGTTGGACCCCTTCAGCACCCTCTGCAATCCTGAGGATCCCTTCCTGTGCCTCTCCTCAGGAGAGAAGGTTCGGCCATCCCACAAGGAGCTGAAACTATTGGCAGAGGTCACAGACCTGGGAGATGCAGCCCCTTCTGCAGTGACCCGCTGCAACCTGGTGTATCTCTCTGGGAAGGACCTGTGGAAGGCTGTGTGGAAGGTCGAAATGGATGCTCTCTACAGAGAGCACAGTCTGGATCAGGGGACCCTGAAGATGTGGAACCGTTTGGCTGAGGACCTTTTCTCCAGCACACTCACTTTCATTAGGCACAAGGCACTCACACCTGTCATGCAGGGTGAGGGAGATGGATCCAGTAAATTCAGTAAAGGCATCACTTATGGACTGCAAGAAGTGAATTCATTCATTAGGATTCTGCATGCCCTTCTGGAGCAGTTTGGGAAAGGACAGGGTTTAAAAGCTACACCAAGGACGACAGACAAAAGAGGTATTGTAAATAGCAGCATACTATGTTCATTAATAAACTGTACAGTGCATGTTCATAATATGAGCTCTTAGTTTAGTTTTGTAACATCTAGTTGCCTCTCTCTCCTAATGCTGTAAGAAATGAACCCAGTTGGAGCTCACCCGACATGCACAGATGCCCTGATCCCTTCCACTCAGCAAGAGATTCAAGCCAGGAACCTCTTTCTGGTGGCCTATATCTGGGGCTTTGGCGGACACCTGCATCCCAGGTCAGACACTGTTATTCAGTTTTATTTTCAGTCAAGTCTTATAATCTCACAACTGATAATACAAAATATGATTTATATATTTCAGACACTGGCCCCAGTTTGACCTGCTAGCTCGTGAGGCGCTATTTGAGAGCCGGTACAGAGTGGAGGTTCCCTCTGAGGGGACGGTCTTTGAACACTTTTTTAACCTGAGTGAGGGGATGATGGGAGACACTAGCAACCCCATCAACTGTTCCAGGAGCAAGAGCCCACAGATGGCCTACACAACTGTCCCCCAGGTTAGCCCCCCAATCTTCCAACTGTCAAAATGTGTGGTTTTACTGATTTTACTGTATTATATCCAGAAGTTGGAACCAAAATTATTTTCTCATCGTTTCGTTCTGAACAGAAGCATTTTTTCCCCCGTTACATTCCACTTCCTTTCTGTTCCTTTTTAAACCTCTAAAATATATATTTTTTTACATTTAGTTCGACATTAAATTACTTCACCAATCACTTTGGATAGAGCAGCTTGCTATGGAGCGGGCAAAAGCTATAGCTGTTAACATGCATTCAACAGACAAATATAGGGCGCGAGATGCGACTGAAATTTTGCGGGTGAGGAGAGAGCGAGGGAGGGTGGAGGAGGAGGCTTGCTTTGAAGCGCTGGGCATCTTGTTGTTATGACATGCATTATCTGAATTAGGCCCACAGAATTATGCTTACGGAGGACCGGCTTTCTATGAAGGAACTTTTAATGTTTTTGAACTTCAGAGAGTTGGTTTAGCGTTGGACCAAAAACTAGCTAGCTAGCTAACAAGCTTGTGTGAGCAGAGCAGCACTAGAATTAAAATAAAATAAAATGTAAAATAGTTTTCGGTTCTGTTCCCTGAACCGGTTCCAACCCCTGATTGTATTTATATCACACTGTCTATTTTGAAATACATCAATGCTGTCCTTTGTTACTTTTATTTCTTTCTTTTTTTTAGGTATTCTTTCTTAAAACTGCATTGTTGGTTAAGGGCTTGTAAGTAAGCATTTCACCTGTTGTATTTGGCGCATGTGACAAATAAAATGTTATTTGATTTGATTTGATTTATTCACACAGTATGAGAAATATGCCTACCTGCTGGACCTGATGTTGGAGGCCCACCAGCCAGCGATGCTGGTGGGAGAGGCAGGCTCAGGGAAGACCATGCTGTGTCATTCTCTGTTAAGTCAGGACAGGCCACACATCCGCCTGCCTGCCAGCCCACGCCTGAGATCCACTGACCTGCGCAACGTGCTGGAGAGCATGGGCTGCCAGAAGACCCGGCTAGGAACAATGGGTACTATGCTCAAACAGCCTGGACTGCTCCTGTTTGTGGATGACCTCCATGAAGCTCCCTGTGGTGAGTTAGTAGGAACCCTGCGTTTGTGAATTAGTATTTGTTAAATGTTTAATTTTTTATAATGAATCTAATTTAAAGATAAATCTAGTGTGCATCGCAAATGGCACCATATTCCCTATATAGTGCGCTACTTTTGCTACTTTTCAACCGGTGCCCATAATTTCTAATGATTTTTGAAGATTCATTTTTGTGAATATTTGTCATTATGAATGTAATTCAAAGATAAATCTAATGATAACCCAAACTCTGCTCGTCTCTTTACTGTAGATGCTTTTCGAAAGACGTCCATGGCTCTGGAGACACTGCGGCAGTGTATTTCTCGGGGCGGCGTTCTAACTTCAGATGGTTATCATTTCAAGCTGTTTAGTTCCGGAGCTATCAGCTACTTGGGTACCTGCCGCACATCAGGAGTGGGCAACCAATCAGATTGCAATCAGATCTCCTCCCGCCTCTCACGTCACTTCTCCATCTTGGTGCTGCCTAGTTTGTCTGTAGATGTTTTATTCTCCATCCACTCTCCACGGCTACAGAACTGGCTCAAAGAGTTCCCATGTATGCCCAGGTACACGGATATGGCACGATGTATCATCACTGCAACCTTAGACCTGTATTATGCCGTGTGTGAGGAGTTCCAACCCAACGTCCACAGGCCACACTTCCTCTTCTCCATGCATGACCTGCAGAAGGTGTTTCAGGGAATATGCTTATGGGCACCGCGTAACTCTAACAGACAACCACTCCAGAAGAAGGTTAGCCTCAGGGTTGTTCACTCTTCCTCTGCCCTTCCTAGCTTTGCGCCAGCCACACTGGGCCCTGCAGCCAACATGCTCAACATAGCTCGTCTTTGGATGCACGAGTGTCTGCGCACATTCGGTGACCGGCTGTGCTCAGAGGACGAGGGCCAAGCTCTGGTATCACTGATGGCCAAGGTGTCAGAGAGACACTACAGCAGCAGGATGAGAGTTAAACCCCAGACTGCCAGAGCAGAGGACACCCCAGGTGCTGCATCAACTAGGCCTAGCACATATACACCCCCTCCTACACCAACAGACTACCAGAAGTCAAGCCATCAGCGACCATCCACTCCAAAGCATCCTGCCAAGTCCCCTTTGCCCATGAAGGCCGAAACAATCACAGAACAGGAGGAGCAAGCAGAGTTTTCTGACAGGGTGAGCAGCTCAGACTCCAGCTCATGGGGCAGTAGTGAGGATGATTTATTTGGTGAGATCTACCCCAAGAAACAAGAAAATGTCAAGAAAAAGCATGTGAAGAAACCCCTCAAGGAAGATATGTCTTTCTTTCAACTGACACAGCTCACATCAAGCTCACATCAAGCCCTGAACCCCTCTCCTCCAAAAGGACCTAAACCAGTCAATCAGTCAGACTGGAAGAGGAGCCATAAACTGTGTGAACAGACCCCACAGACTGAGCCTAGCCCAGCCAGGTCCCTTGTGCCTTTACAACTGCTGCAGGACATGGAGACTGCTATTCAACATGTGGTCTTTAGTGTAGAGCTATTGGAGCCACTCCCCTCCATGTCTCAGCAGCACAATTTCAAACGCAACTCTGCCTACCTGGAAAGAGACCTGGGGTTACTAGTTCAGCAGCTGGCTTTCACAGTCAAAAGCAAAGAGGAGGAGGAAGAAGAGGAGTTTGATGATAACTACAGTAGCACCTCTTGTTACACTGTGCACAGGCAGAGGGTATGTCAGCTGGTGCACGTTCTCAGGGCTCTGCTCATACCTGGCGGGCATGGGGCTCTGTTTGGGGCCGTGAGAGGCACAGGCCGAAAGACCACAGTGCGTTTAGCTGCCTATCTCACTGGCTATCAGCTGATGGAGGTGCATCCTGGGAATGAGAGTCAGTTGCGCGAGATGTTGCGGGAGGCAGGTGGCCAGGCAGGCGTGCACGGTGGCAATGTGGTGATACTTGTCCACGAGGAGACCAGTCAGGCCGCCAGAGATGAACTGTTAGTGGTGATGGCTGACGGGACCTTCCCAGGGCTCTACTCTGACGAGGAGCTGAAGAATCTGGTGCTGAGAATCAACGCTGTCGTCAAGAACTCACGCAATCGCCTACGAGATGACCAGGCCCTTGAGAAGTAAGAAAATAGGTGTTTCTACAAATTACTTACTATACACTAACTGTAAATCACTCTGGATAAGAGTGTTTGCTAATTGATTAAAATGTAGGGATGTAAGGATTCACCGATACGCATCGCTCCCCGGTTCAAATATTTAAGATGCGAGTGCATCGGTCTCCGGGAGCCCAAACCAATCCAAAGGAAGCATGCGTCGGTAAGAAAAACTGATTCAAACGTTACGAATCGCAGGTTCACTAATGTTTTTGTGCTCCGATAATTTTTTTCTGCCTTATTCCGAAAATACCTCTGATCTGTTGTGACTGAATTGATGTGTCCTCTCCTTCAGCCTAACACACTTTTATGCATGAAACTGCGTATGACAGGGATCATCAACTAGATTCAGCCCCGGGCTGATTTTTTGTTGAGGGGATGGTCAGGGGGCCGGAACATAATTACAAATAATTTGTAGACTGCAAATTGAGCACAAGAAGCCCAAACAGATATAATATTTGACTAAAACATAATAATTTCAAACTTTGCTTACATTTGTACACAATCACATACACTGAGTATATCAAACATTAAGAACATCGGCTCTTTCCATGAAGCCAGGTTAAAGGTATGATCCCTTATTGATGTCACTTGTTAAATCCACTTCAATCAGTGTAGATGAAGGGGAGGAGACAGGTTAAAGAAGGATTTTTAAGCCTTGAGAAAATTGAGACATGGATTGTGATTGTGTGCCAATCAGAGGGTGAATGGGCAAGACAAAAGATTTGAGTGCCTTTGAACGGGGTATGGTAGTAGGTGCCAGGAGCACCGGTTTGTGTCAAGAACTGCAACGCTGCTGGGTTTTTCATGCTCAACAGTTTCCCGTATGTATCAAGAATGGTCCACCACCCAAAGGACATCCAGCCAACTGGAGTCAACACGGGCCAGCATCCCTGTGGAACGCTTTCAACACCTTGTAGAGTCCATGCCCAACGAATTGCAACTCAGTATTAGGAAAGTGTTCCTAATGTTTTGTCCACTCAGAGTATATCTCTGTATTATGCTTGGGAATACTTTGTAACAGATTTCCAAAATGAAAGTCACATGGAGCTGATTTGCTGGTGTTTTTACAGTCTTTTATGTCGAACAATAATGTTGGGGGGCAAATAAAATCGAATTCAGCCTGCGGGCCTCCAGTTGGGGAACCCTGGCGTATGACATTGATCGACTGTACAAGTCAGATAACTGCTGTGCGCACAGTGCGGGAAACGCTGATGTTTGTAAAATGGCTTTTGCAATATTAAATCATAGGCTTTATTAATTAATTAAGGGGCAATCAATGTAATTTGCTGGGTCATTGTTACCAAATGTGTAGGCTACCGGAGTGAACACAACTCACATTTTGCTGATTGCACATAACTGCTGATTGGGGCTTTTCGCTTGCCAGGTTCACTATACAAAATATTTCTGCTTTAAACAGTCATTTTTACATGAACATGGTAAAGGTGTAATTTTATAACAAGGACAGTAGTAATTTTTGCAAGCGGCACTGGCCGAAACAGTAGAAGAGAGCAGCTCTCCTCTGTAAAGTTCCAAACGGTCAAAACCATGAGCTTTTGAGACGGGGGTGAAATCCAAAGCTGTGTTATATTAATTGGCTATGTATGTCATAGTTAATTCCTAAAGATAAATATTGACATATTACTAGCTCAAAACATTTTAATCTGCTATATGACAAGTGGGTGACGAGGATTTCAGATAAAAAGTGGGGGGACAAGAACATAAATTGCCCCCCCCTAATCTGATAGTGGTACATGCTCAGTCTGCCCTATGGCTCAGCTCACACGCTACATCACTACATCACACACACACACACACACACACACACACACACACTAACCTTGTGGGGACACAATTGATTCCTAGTTTCCCTAACCCCTAAACCTAACCTTAACCCTAACCCTAACCCTAAACCTTTAACCCTAATTCTAAGCTTAACATTAATTCTAACCCTAAACTCCCTAGAAATAGCCTTTTTCCTTGTGGGGAAAATGGTTGTTTGTTTACTATTCTTGTAGGGACTTCTGGTCCCCACAAGTATAGTTAAACATGCGCACACACACACACACACACACACAGGGCCCTTTAGCTCAGAGAAGTCAGCTCAGACAGATCCAGCTCAGCTCCCGAGCTCCATCAGTATAAAATATTAATTTAGAATGGAAAATGAATGTTCATGCAACAATTGTTAGTATATTGAATCATATCAAATAAAATAACATTTTATTTGCCACATGCGCCGAACAGGTGTAGTAGACCTTACAGTGAAATGCTTACTTACAAACCCTTAACCAACAATGCAGTTTTAAGAAAAATAAGTGTTAACTAAAAAATAGATAAGTAAAAAATTAAAATAATTAAAGAGCAGCAGTAAAATAAAATAACAGTAGGGAGGCTATATACAGGGGGTACCGGTACAGAGTCAATGTGCGGGGGCAAAGTTTAGTCGAGGTAATTGATGTAATATGTACATGTGGGTAGAGTTAAAGTGACTATGCATAAATAATAAACAGAGTAGTAGCAGCGTAAAAGAGGGTGAGGTGGGGTGGACAATGCAAATAGTACGGGTAGCCATGATTAGCTGTTCAGGAGTGTTATGGCTTGGGGGTAGAAGCTGTTAAGAAGCCTTTTGGACCTAGACTTGGCGATCTGGTACCGCTTGCCGTGCGGTAGCAGAGAGAACAGTCTATGACTAGGGTGGCACCGTCTGGTTTAAAGGTCCTGGATGGCGCACTACCCTCTGTAGTGCCTTGCGGTCGGAGGCCGAGCAGTTGCCATACCATGCAGTGATGCAACCAGTCAGGATGCTCTCGATGGTGTAGCTGTATAACTTTTTGAGGATCTGAGGACCCATGCCAAATCGTTTCAGTCTCCTGAGGGGGAATAGGCTTTGTCGTGCCCTCTTCACGACTGTCTTGGTGTGTTTGGACCATGATAGTTTGTTGGTGATGTGGACACCAAGGAACTTGAAGCTCTCAACCTGTTCCACTACAGCCCCGTCGATGAGAATGGGGGCATGCTCAGTCCTCTTTTTTTTCCCCTGTAGTCCACAATCATCTCCTTTGTCTTGATCACGTTGAGGGAGAGGTTGTTGTCCTGGCACCACACGGCCAGGTCTCTGACCTCCTCCCTATAGGCTGTCTCATCGTTGTCGGTGATCAGGCCTACCACTATTGTGTCGTCGGCAAACTTAATGATGGTGTTGGAGTCGTGCCTGGCCATGCAGTCTAGGGTGAACAGGGAGTACAGGAGGGGACTGAGCACGCACCCCTGAGGGGACCCCGTGTTGAGGATCAGCGTGGCAGATGTGTTGTTACCTACCCTTACCACCTGGGGGCGGCCCGTCAGGAAGTCCAGGGTCCAGTTGCAGAGGGAGGTGTTTATTCCCAGGCTCCTTAGTCCCATCATATCGAATCGAACAGAATCGCACCGATTTGTACCACTAATCAAATCGAATCGCTCCAAATAGTTTCAAACTAAAAGTATCGTTCCTGTATCGTATCGGAGCCCATGTATCTAGATGCGTATCGAATCGTGCTTGTAAGGAAAGATGCACATATCTACTAAAATTTGAAAAATGTAAATGTGTAATATGAGATTCCCTTTCTTAAATATCATTATTTGAAATACCATTCTGTGCCTTTTGATGCAGGTATTTCAGACAGACCCAGAGGAATGTGCATGTGTTCCTGCTGCTGCCCTTCTCCCCAGACACAAGTGAGATGCATCCTGAGAACGCCTCAGTAACCCTGGCAGTGGCACACATGACCAAGGCTCTCAGCCTCTGCTGCTGTGTGGAGGTATACCAGCCTTGGTCCACCCAGTCCCTTGTTGAGGCAGCCTCTCGTCGCCTCAGAGAGAACCTGCAGATACCCGACACAGAAAGCAAAGGTTGGTTCATCATGAGTTTGTCCCAAATGTCATCCTATTACCTATATAGTGCATTACTTTTGACCAGGGCTCATAGGGCTCTGGTCAAAAATAGTGCACTATGTAGGGAATAGGATGCCATTTGAGACTGAACCATGATGTCTTTCCAAGTACATAACATTTACATAATGTCTCTGTTAATTGTATACATTTCTTATTAATTTGTATTATCTAATGTTGCTATTATGTATCTTCTGTAGTGGACAGAGATGGCTTAGTGGCCAGTATTTCTGAGGCCATGGCAGGGATCCACCAGTCTGCCTGTAAATACGCCTCCATCCTCCACCCGGACCTCCAGCCTTTCAGCCCCCAGACCTTTTTGGAGCTGATCGCTCACTTCTTCCACCTCTGCAGCCACCTGTGTGAACAGGGCCGGGGCCAGGCTAACAGGTGAGGAGGACTTATGGCTTGTGTCCCAAATGGCACCCTATTCCCTACATACTGCACAACTTTTGACCAGAGCCCATAGGGCGCTGGACATATTAGTGCACTATATATGGAATAGGGTGCAATTCAGTACACAACCAGGGACTTCCTTTGTATCTGTTAAGCATCAGACACAAGTTCCTGGAAAATTGGTTTGTCTAAGAATGTAAAGCCAGTAACAGTAATGTTTAGTACTATTTTGTGTTGTAGAAAACTAACTGTCAAAATGTGTCAAACTTACATGTATCCATCTTGCTACCTCAGAGTGTCAACAATCTTGGCCCGTGTGAAAGACATGACAGACACAGCTGAGCAGCACAGCCAGGAAGTTGTCAGATTGAAGAGGAAGATTGCAGAAACAGAACAGGTAACCAACTGGAATAACCAACTTAACATGTCTGGCTCTAAGGAGAGCACTCAGTTATGCAATGCTTATCTTCAGTGTTCAACATGATCTGTGCTGTAACTTTGGAAATCACCATGTCTGCGTCCCAAATGGCATCCTTATACCTATATAGTGCACTACTTTTGACCAGAGCCCTATGGACCGGGTCAAAAGTAGTGCACTACATAGGGAATAGGGTGCCATTTGGGAGATATCCCATATTAATGAGTTTGCCTGTCTGTGTGTGTTCCAGTGCCTGTACCCGCTGCAGCGTGTGACAGACACAGAGCGAACACTGTGTGAGCGAGCCCGGCAGCACTGTCTACTGGAGGAGAACAGACTATCTCACCTGGAGGAACAGACTCATCAGGCCCAACAGCAGGCAGAGCACGCCTTCAAGGAGGTCCCACTCATAGATAATAACATCAGCATCTCTATCTCTATGGTCCCAGTCACACTCACCTCTCTGCAATCATCACACTTATCACATTAGCACACTATGCCTGCCTATTCCCTGTATAGTGCATTACTTTTGACCAGGGCCCACAGGGCTCTGGTCAAAAGTAGTGGACTATTTAGGGAAAAGCGGAACATTTTGATGTTTGTCTTATTATGTTCCTAATGCTGTATGTTATGTTTCCTTGGACTTACCTAGGTGAGTCCTCTGTACCAGACTGCACTCGATGCTCTTCAGTCTCTGAGCACATCTGGCCTGGTTGAAGTGCGACGCTACAGATTCCCCCCAGACGGAGTGATCATCGTTATGGACGCCATATGCCTGTTATTCAACCGCCCACGCAACTGGGAGAGCAGCAAACAGCTGCTGGGACAGTCCAACTTCTTCCAGGTCAGGGGTCAAACTGGATGTGGCATAATTTTCTATTGGTAGAATATATGAGAAGAATTAAGAAAGTTACGACCTTACCTATCCTTTTTTTTTAAGGGATACTCTTTGTAATATGCACAGCGAGTTTGCAGTGACATACATCAAAGTTCAAGGATTATCTCCTATCATGAGGTAATCCGTCTTGTCTGTTTTTTCTTAGGAGTTGGAGTTCTTTGACTGCTCCATGTTGAGCGACGACCTGTTCCGTCAGTTGGGCCAGATAGTGCAGCAGCGAGCATTCCTACCGGAGTCTGTGCGAGGCGTGAGCCGGGCGTGTGAGTCCCTGTGCCGCTGGGTGAGGGCAGTGTACCAGTACGCCTGTGTCCAGCGCCACATGGCCCCCCAGGAGGCCCGGAAGAAACAGCTGGAAGTGCGCATGGCGGAGAGCCGTGCCCGGCTGCGTGTGGCCAGGTGTGATGTCCTGTTGTAATGTGGTTGAAGGACAGTAGGGGGAGTGTGTGTGTGTGTGTGTGTGTGATATACAGTGCCTTCAGAAATTATTCAGACCCCTTGACTTTTTCCACATTTTGTTACGTTACTGCCTTATTCTAAAATGAATAAAAAAAATTAAAAAAAAGAAGAGCCTTGGTCAGGGAGGTGACCAAGAACCCGATGGTCAGTCTCACAGAGCTTTAGACTTCCTCTGTGGAGATGGGAGAACCTTCCAGAAGGACAACCATCTCTGCAGCCCTCCACCAATCAGGCCTTTATGGTAGAGTGGCCAGATGTAAGCCACTCCTCAGTAAAAGGCACATGACAGCCTGCTTGGAGCTTGCCAAAGGGCACCTAAAGACTCTCAGACCATGAGAAACAAGATGATCTGGTCTGATGAAACAAAGATTGAACCCTTTGGCCTGAATGCCAAGCTTCACGTCTGGAGGAAACCTGGCACCATCCCTACGGTGAAGCATGGTGGTGGTGGCAGCATCATGCTGTGGTGGCAGCATCATGTTGTGGGGATGTTTTTCAGCGGCAGGGACTGAGAGACTAGTCAGGATCGAGGCAAAGATGAACAGAGCAAAGTACAGAGAGATCCTTGATGAAAACCTGCCCCAGAGTGCTCAAGACCTCAGACTGGGGTGACCGTTCACCTTCCAACAGGACAACGACCCTAAGTACACAGCCAAGACAACGCAGGAGTGGCTTCGGGACAAGGCTCTGAGTGTCCTTGAGTGGCCCTGCCAGAGCCCGGACTTGAACCCGATCAAACATCTCTGGAGAGACCTGAAAATAGCTGTGCAGCAATGCTCCCCATCCAACCTGACAGGGCTTGAGAGGATCTGCAGAGAAGAATGGGAGAACCTCCCCAAATACAGGTGTGCCAAGCTTGTAGCGTCATACCCAAGAAGACACAAGGCTGTAATTGCTGCCAAAGGTACTTCGACAAAGAATTGAGTAAAGGGGCTGAATGACATTTCATGTATTTATTTTTTATACATTTGCAAAAAAAATTGAAAACCTGTTTTTGCTTTGTCATTATTGGGTATTGTGTGTAGATTGGTGAGGAAAAAAACTATTTAATCAATTTTAGATGCCGGTTAAGACAAGAGGATTCAAATATACCATAACTCTTTGTGCATTCGGAATGACTGAGTGAGTGGTAGCAGCACAGAACGTTCGCCATCAAAGTGAAAAATAAGCACAATCGTAGTGAATTTCAGCTAAGTACTCAGCAAACACGTCATAACTGTTTTACTGTCACTCTATTCATTTAGACGTTTTTAAAATGATCTACAGCCACTTTATTACTGGATTTCCCATTCACTGGTCATGTTTTCAATGCTAATCCTGTAGAATCCAGAAATGGCGCTGGTCCCATGAATTTGTTTATTTTCTAACACTTCCGTATGGAATTATTACGTTGTCTTAACCTTCCCATCTTCAACCAAGATATAGGACCAGAAGTAAGTCGGAAAGGTTGAAGATTGTAAGCATTTGAGCAGGTGGCCCTGAATAAATGCTCTTGTGAATAAATAACTAACGTGTATTGCGATACTACACCAGGCTGCAGGAGGAGGAGGCCCGGGAGCAGCTGGAGGACATGGAGAGACAGCAGCAGTTCCTCAGAATGGACCTGGAGGAGCTGACCGCCCAGCTGCGTAAGGCTGAGACCCTGGAGAGAGAGGCTGCTGCTGCAGTACAGCAGGTCCAGTGTCACATCACTGACTGGACTGCTGCAGCAAAGGTAAGTAACACTTGTACTAAAAACACACCGTAACACTCATACTAATACATACCAATGGTTATGTCCCAAATGGAACCCTATTCCCTATATAGTGCACTACTTGCACTTGGACTATGGGTCCTGGTCAAAAGTAGTGCACTATATTGGGAATAGAGTTCAATTTCTAAACACTTACTGCTATATTTACCTACAGTAAATAATTTACATTTTAATCAATCATCAATTAATTGATGTTTTAACAATAATGCTATTTTTTATTTATTCTAGAGAGTAAAGAACCATAACATGCTCCACTTCTCCTCTCTTCTGTAGGAGACAGAGATGAATAACCAGACCATATCAGGGGACGCTCTGCTCCTGGCTGCCACCATCACCTACCTGGGTCCATTTGTGCCAGACGTACGGATGGTGCTATTGGGGAAGTGGAGGGAGCTGTGTCTGTCTGGACACATTAACATCAACCCTGAGGACCCTAGGACCTCTCTACTCCCTAACTCTGCCTCCGTGGCCCCTGGGCCACCTGGAGCCCCGCTCCATGTCCCCATCCCTATGGGAGCAGAGCTGCAGATGGCCCTGGCTAGGGCTGTAGGGGTGGACCAACGCCTGGTGCTCGGGGTGCCTCCCAGGCTGGTGCTCAAGCTGCTGCTGTGGGGATACAGAGGCCCCTGGGCTCAACACTGGCCCCTGCTGGCAGACGCTCAGCAACATGAGGAGATGAGTGCCCAGGCCATGCTGCTGACAGGTGAGCAACTAGGAGTAGGGTGAAGTTGCCCCTAGTGGCTGATCATGAGTAAGTTTTGTGTTTTCCCTACTAATGGTTAACGTTAGGATTGAGGGAGAGGAAGCTGATCCTAGATCTTTACCTATGGGAAACTTCACAGTTAAAGTCAAACAAAAACTGATTTGTATATTGTGTTTGAGAAACGTTGATTGTGTATGTTGCTTCCCCATCAGGCCAGCTTCCAGGGGACGACACCACAGCTCAGAGGGAGGGAGAGTATGAGCTTGTGGTCAGTGCTGATGACCCAGACCTGCTGGACAAAGTCAGGCAGGGTGCAGAGAAAGGTGATCTAATGGAGTTAGTACATATTGTGCTGGAGGTACATTTTGATGTCTGAGACTGATACTGGTTTCTTTCCTTGAGGGGCTTTACTCTTTGTCCCTCACTCACATCATATTGTGAGCCTGGTGGTCCCAGATGTGGTCCAGTATGGCTCAGTTGGTAGAGCATGGTGCTTGCACCGCCAAGGTTGTGGGTTCAATTCCTGTGGCCAACCATATGTAAAATATATGCAAGCATGACTCATTTGCTTTGGATAAAATGGCATATATTAGCTGTTTGTGCTCTTGCAAACTACATTGCTGTCATTGTCAACCCAAACATGACATGAGTGAAGTTTTGGCATTATGGCACAAACAGACTAAGGCTATCATATTGTTTCCGTGCAGGATTGAGGGTGTTGGTGACCCACGTGGAGCGAGCAGTCCCCAGCCCAGAGTTCCTGGAGGTGTTGGTGCGGCCGGCAGGGAGCCGTTCTCCTGGTCTGAGACGACCTGTTCAGACGGCCCATCCAGAGTTTTGCCTGTTCCTCAGCACCCCACTACCAGTCAGACTCATACTCAATGGTAGGAAATATATATAATACCAGGACATACTTAATTTATTTCTGCTCATGAAAGTAGTAGTAGTCTGAGCCAGAACGGCCTATAGGGCAGGAGCCTATCTCCTGTTTCTATAGCGTGAGGCAGCTTGATGTACAAGTACACCCCCTGGACAGGACCCAATGAAAGTACTAGGTTACTACATTAATTCTCCATTGTGTCCCCACAGAGATTCACCCGTCTATCCTGTCTGAGGTGCGTGTCATTGACCTCTCTCTGAGCTCCACTGAGGTGCAGGAGCTCATGTTGACAGAGTTGGTGCAGTCCGAGTGTCTGGAGCTGTGGGTTCAGCAGTGTCTCGTCAACACCGACAAGAAGGCACTGCAGGACAAACTGTGCCAGGAAGAGGTGACCCAATAAGAATGCCACCTCTATTTCTCTGGCTTTAAAATATTGTATATTACTCTGTGTTATACTGTATGTTTGCATCCCAAATGGCACCCTATTCACTAGATAGTGCACTACTTTTAACCAGAGCCCTGTGCACTACATAAGGAATAGGGTGCAATTTTGGATTCACAATATGGGTTTATAGCGAAGGATTTATTCCATCTCCCCAGGTCTCTCTAATGGAGTACATCCTCCAGTCCTTCACCCCTCTGCTGCAGGACCCCGAGTTCCTCCCCCGGGTGTCGGCCTGTCAGACAGCCTGCCAGAAGCTGCAGGCTGAGATTATGGAGCTGAGCCTGGAGCTGGAGCGCCACAAGCCCCTCCTGGCTGACTTCCACAGAGTGGCAGGGCTGGCCACAGCCCTCTACCAGGCCTTGCAGGAGGTGGCACGCCTCTCCCCCTTCTACTTGTTCCCCCTGAGGAACTTCCTGTTCGCTGTGAGGGGGACGTTAGTCCTGAAGGGCCGGCCAGATGTTACCTTTAGTGGAGAGGTAGTGACAGCGGCGGTCATGGCAGAGATCACACATAGGATGGTATCTCACCTGTTAGCCCAGTACCGGCCCTGCCTGTTCCAGAGCCATGCGACCCTGCTGAGGCTCCTGGTGTCTGTGGCTCTGTTCCTGCACAACGAGGGCTGCTCAGAGGTGGAGCGGTTGGCTTTCCTCAGGGGCCTAGGAGAGATGGACCTCCCAGTAGATGCTTCCACACCAGCCTCACCTCCACCATCTACCTCTCCATCTCAGCATCATGTGCTCCTCGGCTGGATGCCTCCTCACACCCACACAGAGGTCCTCCGGCTGCAAAACATCCCAGCCTTCAAAGGGCTGCTCTCATCCCTGGCCACCTCTCCCAGCCAGTGGCAGGAGTACCTGCGCTTCCCCTCTTCCACAGTGGTGGGGCCTGTCCCCTGTCACTCTCACTCCCACCTGTCCACGCTGCAGAGGGCTCTCCTCTGGAAGACCATGCTGCCCCACTCGCTGGCTGCTGTGGCTGAGGACCTGGCTGCCTGTCACCTGGGCCAGCCCGTGCAGTCAGCGGTGACTGGGGCCCCTCACACCGGCTCCCCAGAGGCCCTCTCCCGCTTCCTGAACAAACACGATGGGCCAGTCATAGTCACACTCCCAGGCCCAAGCAGAGATGGATGGGCTAGCATCCAACCACTTCACTGGCTAAAACAAGTGTCCCAGTACCAAGCAGACAAAAGAGAGGTAATGCTTATGTCTTACATACACACAAACATACCTTCCCACTGGGCACACACTGGTTGAATCAACGTTGTTTCCATGTAATTTCAATGGAATTACGTTGAATCAACGTGGAATAGACATTGAATTGAGGTCTGTGCCCAGTGTGTTTTGTGTTCAATTTAAATCATATTGCCATTATATCCAACATTCCAGTTTTGTGTAATAATCTTCTAAATGACTGTTGATTTCAGGTGAAAGTCATATCATTTGGAGCTAAATGCCAGAAGGAGGCCATCCTCTCAGCACTGAAGATAGCTGTCCACGATGGCCATTGGCTGGTCTTTAACAACTGTCATCTGTTGGAGCAATGGGATGAGGAAGTGATGTGTCAACTCAATCAGTTGATATCCTGTGCAGCCAAAGGTGTGAATCACAATAATAACCAATCTCATCCACCCTGTGTAATCTCAAAAGATGTAAACTCATATCTAATCCTATTAAAATTCTCAGGGCACCAAACAGATGTGGAGACAGAGGGCCTCATTCCAGTTGGGCTGTGTGCAGGTAGTCGGGTCCACTCACGCTTCAGACTGTGGTTTATCACACGAGGATTCACCCCACTCTCCATCCCAGGTACTCATATTTCCACCACTCAATATAACATACTATCACAGACACCCTCTTTTTCTATGACTGTTAAGTGTTAGGATGCATCCCAAATGGCACCCTATTCAAAATATATTGTGAACTACCTTTGACCAGAGCTCTATGGGCGCCTGGTCAAAGATGAATGACTCTATTCAATCGGTATCGCAGAAGTTCTGTGCAAAAGCCTAATTGAAATTTAAAGGCAATGTTCCCGCTTTGGCGGAGATTGCATTCACGGTAAACGCTGCATATGGCGGGTCAATCGGAAATTAACCTTACATTTCTATCACACTGGGCGCCTGTGGGGCAATTGTTGTGGGGGTTAAGTGCCTTGCTCAAGGTCACAACGGCAGGCAATGGCATCTAGGATTTCATACCAGCAACCCTCCGGATGCCAGCTCACTTCCCGCCAGATTTTTCCATCAGACCCGGGATTCAAACTGCCAACTCTCCGGTTGCTGGCTCCCCTCTAACCATTACTTGGGGGGGGGGTGCTATTTGGGATGCATGCCCAAGACATAAATACTATATGGACTCTATATGGTGCCATTTGGAACTAATTCTCCTCTCCCCCCTGGCAGCGTCGATGAGAGTGTGTGCTCTACGTCTGGTCTGTGACTCTCCCTGGGATGTGAAGGAGGAGCTGTGCTCTTCTCTGCGTCAGGTTGTGTCTGTCACTCTGTCTGCCCCATCCTCTGGTGTCACAGCCTGCACCATGGAACCAATGCTACGCGCTGCCATCCTGCACTCTGTCCTGCTGCAACGACAGGCATACAAATACCTAGGCCAGGGAAACATCTATCACTGGTGAGAAAGCTATATATTGGCTATCAGGATGACAGATGATACAAGGCCCTGCGACAGGCTAGTGTCCTGTCCAGGGGGTGTACCTGTACATCACAGGAGGCTGGTGAGGCTCATAATAATGGCCCGGAACAGAACTATTGGAATGTCATCAAACACCTGGAAA
This sequence comes from Coregonus clupeaformis, assembly GCF_020615455.1. Lineage (NCBI taxonomy): Eukaryota > Metazoa > Chordata > Actinopteri > Salmoniformes > Salmonidae > Coregonus > Coregonus clupeaformis. The sequence continues at coordinate 1,133,645 of NW_025533490.1, read as the reverse complement.
CCATGTATTTGATACCATTCCACTGATTCCTCTCCAGTCATTACCAAGAGCCGGTTCTCCCCAATTAAGGTCCCACCAATCTCATGTGCTGTACATCAAGCTGCCTCATGCTACAGAAACAGCTCCTGCCCAATGGGCCATTCTGGCTCTGACAAGGCTTACTTACTATCATAATAGATTATGATGAATAGTACATATTATTATTACCATTATACAACATTGGTTATATGCATGTTTTTATTTTTTTGTCTCAAGGACTCAGGAGGACCTGCTGGCGCTGGTGGATGCTCAGGTCCGCATCGCCAAAGTCTGTGGCGACCCAACTGGGGCGCTGGAGTACATAGCAGGTAACACTGCTTTCTCTACTTAGACCTTATGTAACAGCTGAGGTGTCCCTGGTAACTAATTTAATGAACAACCATTCCATAAATTGAAATAGAATTGTCAATGGTAAACCTATTGTTAATATTCTGTGAAAATATGAGTACATAATTTGTCTTGGGATGCGTCCCAAATAGCACCCTATTCCCTACATAGTGTACTACTTTTGACCAGGGCCCTGGTCAAAAGTAGTGCACTAAATAGAGAATAGGGACAAAGCCTTGATTTTGACCTTTGTGCTCTGGGATGTTGGTAGCCAACCTGGTGTATGGAGGCCATGTGGCAGACCTGGCAGACCTGGAGGCAGTGGAGAGTGTGTCTAGGGCCTGTCTCAGAGCAGCACCTCCTCTCTGGGGTAGTGGGCCTCACACTCTCTCAGATATCATCCACATACCTGGCCGCTTTGGTACTGAAACACTTCACTATTAACCAGCTACAATGCCATAACAGACCCTACCTACATCACTAACAAAAATATATATGTACTACATAAAAGACTAATTCATATCCTATGAATTTGAAGCACATTACCCTACTTACATGTTCAGCAGTCATAGGAATCTGTTCTTCTGAGTAAATGAGGAACATTTCTTTTGACTGTCTTTTGCAATCTCTGCAGACTTATCAGGCCTGCTGCAAAGTCTGGAGCAACGTGTTCAGGCTTTGGCCAACACCAGCGACCCCTTGGTGTTGGGCTTTAGTGCTGGTTTGGCAGGAGAGCTGGTGAAGGTTCACAGCCGCACCCTGAACACTCTGCTTCAAGACTCCCAGAAACCCTTTGGCAGGGTCAGGAGCACCAACGAGCTGACCCACCCTGCTCTGCTGCCCGACTTCAACCAGGCCCGGGACCGGCTACTGGCCCTGAAGGAAAGTCTGGGACGCATGGATGACATCAGGGTTGTGAGTGTAGGAGCTCCATCCCTGGGACCCCTACGCAACTTCCTCCAGGCAGAGTGGGACGGACTGGTTGATGTGGTTTCCTCCCTGCACTCTGAGCTCAACCAGCCCATGCGAAACAGCAAGCCTACAGTCTCCTCTCTACTGAACGTCTCAAGCCTGTTCCGCCTAGAAAGGAGAGCAGAGCTGCTCAAGGCGTACCTATGTGATGAGGCCACAAGTGGTCCTTCCAATGCCTACCGCCTGTCTGCCTTCTCCAACGCCAGGGGCTTTCTGGGCGCGTTAATCAGGGAGGCTGCCCATGCCAAGCAGAGGGACATCAGCAACGTCTCTCTGCATTTCCAAGTACAGTAATCTCTAAACTGCCTCCCAAAGCTACCAGTTCCACTCGTTCTTATTACACCTACTAAAAATTACATTCCATGTATTAATTACTGTTTTACCTTGTCTCGCTAGGTGCTGAGTGCTGCAACATCCCCAGCCTCTCTTCCCCTGAGCGGTGTGTATCTGTGTGGACTAGAACTGAGAGGGGCACTGTGGGATACGCGGCTAGGAGCCCTGCAGGACACGCTATCTCCTCAGCCTTGCATACTCCCCCTCCTCTGGGTCAGAGCACGGGTGAGGAACACAGACACTGTCCGAGCCCCAGACAGCCCCCCCTGCAACACCTCCTCCCTGCCCCTCTACCACTGTCCCCTCTATCTGGACGGAGAGCATGGGGACCGTAGATACTGGGAACTGGCTGAGAATAACATTATTGCCCGTGTCCCTCTAGTGGCCAAGCTAGATCCTGTGCTATGTACACTGAGAAGAGTGAGGCTTGTGAGTACCCTGTGAGACTAGACAATGCAATGCTGCGATTATACTGAAGCACTTATTTCTAGACAGACTCAAGGTTTTTACAACAGACTTTATATGAGAAATCTTATAAGAATAATTCCTCTTGCTTTATGAATCTGAAATTATTGTGCATGATAAGACTTATAATGCAATACATTTCTTTTTTGATTTAATAAAAAATATACCAATGTTGTCAACAACTTTTGAACATGTTTTGTCTTTGAAACAGACATTTGAAAGCCCACAAGGTTTGGGGGTCAAAACCACCAGCTCACCATATTTACAATAACAACCAGCAGAAGAGCCCTTTTATGTTACTGTCCATCCTGCTTGCCTCCTCACTGACTTCTCTCCTGTGGTATGTCCCAAACGGCACCCTATTCCCTATATAGTGCACTACTTTTGACCAGAGCCCAATGGGCCCTGTTCAAAAGTAGTGCAGTATAAAGGGAATAGAGTGCCATTTGGAACTGTTTCTCCCATGTTCTCTTCACTGTTGCCCTCATCGTTTCTTGTACACACAAGGCCTCAGCTCCAGTCCTCCTGCCTTCTTTATCCTCTCTGGAGCTTCTGCAATCTTCTCAAACTCAAAGGAGTAAAAGTGGCTATTCTCTGTGTCCTAAGGAGGGAGCAAAATGAATAGGGTAGGGTATTGTAACAATGCATTACTTAAAACATGCATCATTACATAGCCATCACTGTTTACTATGATTACTGCCTTACCTTTGTGACCAACTTGAATCCCAGGCTGGACAAAGCACCCATGAAGTTCCGCACATTCTCAAATCTACTTGCCACCTCTGTAATTTTCAGGATACCCCTGCAAAAAAAGCCCCAAAGTGTTGATGATGATGACATATAAATGGGAACACCTTCTACTCCAACATATTGACATACTGTAGCTGTTTTTCTGCATAATATCTCTTACCCCATCACCAGCACACGGTTAGCCTCAACTAGGAAATCCCCAAGGTTGGTCCCCATAAGAGAGAGACAGAATACAGCTATGTCCACAGTGCCATCCTTGAGAGGTACCTGCAGAATGGTGGGACAACAATAGCCATCATACATCATTATTACATGAAAAACACAGACTGCATAGTAAACAGGCATGGATGACAGAACAGATTCAGCATCAAGGTAAAGTTGGACTCACATTAGCCATGTCACAGACAGTTACACTGTCACAGATAGGTGCCAAGTCAAAACTGTGCACTTTGTTCTTCACGCTAACAGCAATTTTGCAGTCGCCACAGCCGAAATCTGCCACCACCAGAGAGGCAGGCCTAGAATCAACACAAATGGTCTTACAAAGAAAGCCACACACTGGATCCCCCACCCCAGAACCAAGTCAAGAAAAATACAAAAACTATGCAAACAGACTTATTGCAAATACTGCAAGTATGTTAGAGTCAGAGGCATAACACAACTCACTTGTGGCGTATGTAGGAGATGATGGCGTCAACAGGATTAGCTGGCCAGCGCTGGACCTGTGCCGTGAAGCCCCTGTGGTAGATGCCAAAGGCCTGGGGGTCCTGTCTGAACATGCGTTTAGCCTCCCCACTAGACGTGGTGTACAGAACCTCGTTAATATAACGGAACCGCGCTGACTCCAAGCGCTGCTCCATGCGGGACCTCAGAGCAGCCGAGCGGTCGGCAGGAGCCTCTTTCACCTCCTCTGTGGTGCGTGTCTCCTCCTTCTGCTCTGTAGGTTGCTTTTTATTTTCCGGGCTCTGGCCCGGAGCATTCTCCTGAGCTTCTCTCTCCTGCGGTCCTGCTCTTTGCTCTCCTTCTGTTTCCTTCTCTTACTTCCATGCAGCTCTGGCTGCTGCTCCTCCCTAACCACCTCCTCTTCCGTCTTTAACTCTTTACCTGGGGGTTTAGAGTTACCTAGTGGGACAGCTTTTACTTGACTGCCCCCCTTTGAAAAGTTATTGTTTTGGACTGTTACTGTGCCTGGAGTGGAAGCAGTCTCAGTGAAGGTCATCTCTTTTCCCTCTGGGACCTTTTTCCTTTTCTGTGTTTTACGCTCACCCTCTTTCTGCTGTTTGTTTTTCTTTGTCTGGTGTTGTTGTGTCTGGTCAACCGCTGTTTTCCTGTTCACATCAGAAGCTACTTTTGGTCCATCTTCTGTGTCCTTTTGCACAGTGGTCTCTGGGGGTGTGGAATTCTCTCCATTTTTAATTTTGAACTTGTTTTTACATTTCTTCTTGTTCTTCATCTTGTTTTTCCATTGCTTTCGGTTTAATCTTTCAATCTCAGCGTCTGCTGCAGCTTTTCCTTCATCCTTGATAGATTTGGAATCTTGTTTACTACATTTACTACCTCCCTGAATGGACTCTATTCTTTGCCTTTTTGAACCCTAGAAAATAGAGAAAGAACACCTCAAACATCTTTTCAACTCAAGACAATCCTGTTTACTCAATTGACAGTTGTGCTTGTGAAACAACTCACCTGCTTTTATTGGCTTCCTAACTACAGGCACTGTAGCCTCCTCGGCACCCAGATCCCCACTGTCCTTCTCTGTCTCTTCTCCTGAAGCGGCTACTTTCTTGCGTCCTCTTTTGCTTCTTTTCTTCTTCCTCTTGGTGTGTGGTGTCAGTATGGCCTCTGTTTCGCTGTCACTGCCTGCTTCCCGAGGGGCACCATTGCTCTTGCTCCAGTTTGGTACTGACCCCAGTGTTTGGAGGGTTCGTAACAAACTCTTCTTCCCAACACTTTTTGGCTGTTTGGAAAAGCAGAATGACAGTGTCAAACTGAATACCAGTGTAAACCAAAATGTAACCCTCTATTTAAATATGTGGTCACTGGCAGAGTGAGTTATGCTTGGCTTGCTAGCTACAAAGGTATATTTAATTATAAAGAAGATTGAGATTGCATCTCACCGCGATATTGGTGTTGTCAGACAGTTTGAAACTGCTGATAACCGTCTTGGTCAGAACTTTGGCTTCTGGGTCATCGTTCCACTCATCCTCCTCAGCGAACAACATGCTTGACCAGCACTGTAACTGTAATGCATTGAGTGAGCAAGTAAACAACAACTTACGTGTATTAGAATAAATGTTGTATATAACAGGTCTCTAGACTAGTGTGATGATTTTCAGTACTGGCAGTAGATTCCAGAAAAGCTGACAACGCTAACCTGCTTAGATTGAACAAGCTAACTAGCTAGCGTTATATCAGACTACGTTATTTGGCAGCCATATGTCAAAACTGCTAGCAACATTCATTGCGATGCAGAGACAACTTCACTCACCTGTCAGATGACTTATCAACACGAGATGTTACTGGATTTAATTGAATCGATCAAATGTGTAGGTTTAGAACGTAATCGGTGGATATTGCCAATTGTGTTAAGCCACGTTTGGCTCGCGCATGGACGGACCAAAACAGGGGAATGTTAATGACGCAAGTCTCTGCGCAAAGGATGATGGGATATGAGTCTTATCTGGTTTGTATGACTACAAATGGAGCACACAAAATACATTTTAAAAAATCATGAAGCAATGGAAGTTACGAAATGAACCTTGATTACATAAGAGGCAGAGTTGTACAAAATAAAGGGCCCGTGGTTGTTCTCTAATGTGCTGATCTGACAACACTGTTGGGTGACATATTGACAAACTGTATGTGATTCTGTAACTGTCTTAGAACCAGTAGAGAACGGTTGCAGAGGCCCTCCACTGGCAAAATGTACTCTCAAGACAAAAACGTTGATTGGTATGAAACTAAAAAAGAAATATACCACTAAAAGACAACATAGCATAAAACATCTGCAGTAGTAGACATTTGATATGACTACGATAATTCAATATCTGCACCTAGTCCATTATTGATGTATGTTTAACTAATAATAATAACAATAATAATAATATTATATGCCATTTAGCAGACACTTTTATCCAAAGTGTCTTACAGTCATGCATACATACTATTTACGCATGGGTGGTCCCAGGAATCAAACCCACTACCCTGGTGTTACTAGCGCCATGTTTTACCAACTGAGCTACAAAGGACCATGTTTGACCCTGAACTCTCAGATTTCCGTGTTGTAAAACATTGTTCAGAACATCGCCTGTGCAGTTTATTATAACAGACAGGCTTTTAACCCTTGAGTGGAGATTCTTCTGTCCTGGTCAGTCCAATAACTGAGTCCTTCTTCCCCTGAGGATAAGTGTCCAATGTCCTCCTCTCTCACGGTGCTTTGCTTTGTTGCCGTTCCTGTTTTCTCTGTAGGTAGCGAGCACGGGCATTGCTCACAGAGCTTTCATCGTTCCGTTTCTCCAGTTTCTTGAACGCGTCTTCAGCAGACCCCACTGGAAATTAAACCAAACACACAGAATGACTTCTATTAGATTGTCAAGCAGACAAAACAAGCATACGGATCACCTGGGGGCCTGGCTTGAACAGAAAATGCACTATAGTAACTTAGCTTGTCCAATAGGAATACTCATTACGTTTTCCATTTAAAAAACCTTTGCCCCCATTAGAGGATTTTGAATGAGACCTGTACTGTATATAATAAAGGAGTAGCTACAGAAACATCAAATGTTATACAATTATTTTTATACCAGTAAATTCATACTCATCACCAGAGTCCATCACCCACCTGTTTGTCTTTTAGCTGCTTCCTTGGTCACCCACTTGGCCACCTCCTCGTCCGTCACCTCTTCTCTGGCCACGCTGCTCAGCTCATACACATCCACCTCATGGAGCTTAGGAAGCAGGTTCTTCACCCAGTCATAGCGGATGGGGCACACCGTCCGGATGTAGATCCGCGAGGTGACCAGCAAATCATGGAAGATCACCCAGTCCAGCTGGGCCTCCTGGTCAAAGAGCTATGGGGGAGGGGGAGTCAGGTTAACACACAGGAGCAATTGGGACTGATATGCATTAAGGGGGTTTATGGATTGTTCTGAATTGATCAGAATATAGTCCTGGAAGTCTTTACCGTTGATGATGGATGAATGTGAACCATGGATCCGTGCCCATCCATCGTGCAAAACACCTTTCCAACTGACCTGAGAGAAAACCACAACATTTGAGTTATCTTTCCTGACTTTTTAACATTACTGGGATAAAAGCTGTACCTTCTTACCACGTTGGTGAAGTAACCAGTGCATAGACATCTCCTGAACAGCTCACTCTTATTGCCTGCACACTTCTCCATAGGGAAATCTCTCTTCTGGAAACAACGCACATACCCTGATTATAAATCTGTACATACATGCTCAGAGCTTCACATCATTGTTTTAGCTACACCAAAACTAATAAGACATGTAAACAAACAACAAACTGACCTTTTGTAGTCTTAGGAGGATGTCTCTGAGCTGGGTCTCCACGCTGAAGGCTGACTTTAGCGCCCTCCAGTGTATATAGTTGTCTTTACACCACGCTGAAGGGGCATCACTACAGTTGGCAGCAAAACAAGCTCACGTTAGATGGAGACCCATGAACATGAATGCAGCTTATTAAATACATTAAGAGGAGTTAATATTGTAGACCTGGCCTTGCACTTCTCAAACACACTGAGCAGCATGGTGAAGTCATTACAGCTGCCTGCCTGCACTCCCAACTGCCTGTGCTTCTTATCTGCCTCCTTCTGCTTCTCTGGATGGCCTGCAGAGAGAGCAATGCCAAATATTTAGATTAGAACCATGATGCATACATATGTATTTCTGACATAACCACATCTTCATTGATTAAATCGAGGCCTCAGGCCACTATTGTCCACCTGGTCTGATGAAAATGCTCTCCAAAGACAGCATGGCAGCTACAGGCAGCAGGAGGTCCTCACAGCCCAGGGAGGCAGCCTGGAGCAGGGCCCGAGTCAGCCCTGGGGACAGGGGGAACTCTACCATCAGCTCACCCAGCCGGGTCACTTTACCTTTCCTACAGACAGGGGAGGGGGTTATTGATTAGAGATAACAAGTGCTATTAAAGATTGAGTCATGATTGTCATGAAGAACTGCCAGTACTGTATGTGGTAGGTTCCCTCTGTTATAGATGGTGAAAACAGCAGAGTTGTATCCCTATGTGGTTGTAGATGTATCTGGTGGAGATTAGTATAAAGAATGAGAGATGTACACGGATATACAGTATGTCTACATCTCTCACCTGTCGATGGCATCACATTGGTAAAGCTGTTTCAATGCTTCTAGGATGAACCTCTCCTCTGGACGGTCCAGGTAAGGGAACCTTAGAGAGACACACCAAGCAACCATGGCCTCAAATTACTTGTTGGATTGTATTCTATTATCAACAGTCTCGAAAACGGACACTGGTTTCTCTGAGCACTTGAGAAAGAGGAGCTGTACCTACCTGATGACATCATGAACTCCCAGGCACTTGAGTGTGAGGATGACAGCGGTGAGACTGGTCCTCTGGATCTCTGGAACTGTGTACTCCGGCATGCACTTCTCCCAGAACTCCTGACTGTAGATCCGGAAGCACTTCCCGGCGGAGGTTCTCCCTGCCCGGCCTGCTCTCTGCAGGGCCTCGCTCCCACACCACCACACAACATCACATTCCTGTTCATTAGGCACGGAACGAAGCGGACTGAAACGGGGACTTCCGGGACTTACTTTGAAATTGGAACCACTTCGAGGATGTCCATGCCAACCCTTGAGTTGTGGTTGAGTTGCTTCACAAACCCACTGTCAACAATATACTTGCAGTGAACAAATGAGTTATGAAATTTGAGGCTTTGCCATTCTGTGATGGATAGAAACAGCTCTATGTTTCTTTGATAAGCCTTATGGTGACTCACTTTATTCCATTGATGGTGAGGGACGTTGCTGCAATGTTGGTGGCCACACATTTCCTTATACCTGGTGGGGGAGGCTGGAAGATCTGCTTCTGCTGATCTGTGAGAAGGACACATCATTCACATTATTTAAAAATGTGTTTAAATGAGTCATGACTTTATACTTTTGATTTAGCAAGCCAATGACATGCTAAACTGTGCCCACTTGGGTGTGAAAGGGAACTCAATGTGTTTTTCTATATGTGAATGTCACAGTGAGGGGTACTCGGACAGTGCCCCAAACCTTACCAGTGGGCATAGATCCGTACAGGGGCCCCTCCACTTTATGGTCCTGCACATCGTAACGGTAGTCTATGGATTCAGCCTTCTCATACAACATGTCACAGGCCTTCTCAATCTCAAACTGCCCTGTTATAAACAGTTATATTGAAAAATATTTACCTGTAATCAGTACATTCATATTCTGGAGATTATGTGTAGATTATTATTAGGTTTACCTGTTAAAAACACAAGGATATCCCCAGCCATCTCACTGGTGTGCACATCCAATGCCACCTTGACAACCTGTCACAGACAAGAGGTTTGTTCATACTCAGTTTCCCCCCATATGTTTCCATACATTTTAGTAGAGACAATATACATTGAGCAAAAAATAATAATAAAATAAACAACTTTGCCTTTTGTGAACTAACACTCACACTTGACTTTTTTATTTTTTCTACCAGCAATGACTTCTCCGATAGCTACTTTATTGAATTTTTTTTTACTTACTATGACTAAGATATGTGGTTGTCCAACCTAGCTATCTTAAGATAAATGCACTAACTGTAAGCCACTCTGGATAAGAGCGTCTGCTAAATGACTAAAATGTAAATGTATAGCAAGGAGTATACAGTATTAAATGGTGTTGATGGCAGAGTTTAAATTAGCTAAATCCTGGGGTGATACAATCACTGAATTTATTCATTATCATACATCATACTAACAATAGGCCTACATCAGTAAAAGCAAGCTTACTCCCTACCTCTTTAACGTAAACAGAGCTCTCTGTATCTTTTGGTCCTATGGCACAGCCAAACTTGGAGGTGACAGGGAAGGTTCTTCCAGGGATGGTGAAGACAGGACAGCCTCCCAGGAACACAGAGAGCTTGTCTGTCTCCAGGGTGGCTGACATTACCACCACCTTCAGGGGGACAGAGCGACCCTTAGAGGCCTTATCTGGACTGGAGAGGGTCTGCTTCAACAGACCCAGCAAAATGTCCTGCAGTGAAGCACATATTACACAACTGTTTAATGCTACAATCTGGGATTAGATTTTTCAGCCCCACCACTTGTTTTGAAATACAACTGAGGGATGGAGCTGGCCATATAATCAGATTACTGTATTGAAGTAGTTGGCTCTACTACTGACAGTGTTAAGGCTCCTCTCATGGGCTTCATCCAAAATGACCACACTGTACTGAGACAGAACAGGGTCTGCCAGGATCTCTCTCAGCAGACAGACGTCTGTCATGTACTTCACCACCGTGTCCTGACAACCCACAAACACAAAATCTCCTTTCAGAGACACACACTTGCTGATATACACTACAATCTAATTCTCTTTACATTTCAGTGACAATACGTAGACCTATAGAACACTTTCAATGTGCCTAACACATAAGCAGACTACTAGGTAGGTGTCTTGGAGCTCTCTCACCTGTGTCGTGCAGTCATCGAAGCGCACTTGGTTTCCGTCCAGACTAGCCTTGATTTCAAGGCTAGACGTCTATGTTTGGTTCAGATTTTGTCCATCTGGACCCGCTTTGATTTTGCCCAAACACAGAAGTTTATAAATTACATATTTTCAACTTTCATTCAAAACCAAAAATTAGCCTGATTACAGACATATTTTCAACGTCTGTAAAATACGTATTTTTTTACGTCCGGAAAATAGGCATTTTCAACTTCTTGGAAAATTTGTATTTTAAACACACAGAAAATATTATTTTTTTTGGGTCTTGCCTATGGCGGCAGAACGGCAAGGACCGGCCCTGGATTAGAGATGTTCAGAACCATGGGCAGCATCTTGGTAGCTCCTCTGCACCTGCATTGGAAGCATGGGGAACTCCCTAGTCTCAAGCACTACAAATCAGTCAAACATAAATAAATCAACAAAACAAGAGTAACTGTGTCCCAAATTATTTACATGTGAAGGATGACAGGTCCACACAATGGTGTTCTGCAGAACACTCTCAGCACTCCTATTTGCCTCCTCACTAGGGAGAATAGACATGGGACTTATTGATTACACATGTATCCAGAGAATGGGACCTATTCCAAAGCAAAGTAAACACTTTACTTCGCTCACACGATAAGTAAACTTACTTCTGTTACAGAGCGTTGAGCAGCCGGTTCCTTTACAGACATCTGTATCACAATGGAAGTCTACCTGGGGGGGGATAAAGTGTTATTAGTTGGCAGACATAAGTGTCCATCCACAATATGTTCATTATTTTCACTGTAAACAGGAGCATTCAAGCCTCTGTGCCCAGAAAGTGGTGATGAATACCGCCCAGTTACTGAAAAGTATCTAATAATTTTCACACAATGCAATTTGAGTTGTATATGATTTAACAGCCCCCCAGACTTTGTAAACCCATGGAATTTCACAAAGGAGAATAGCCTGACCACGAACCACTTGTGATGTGACGGATACTTGACACCCTTACCACTGCCAGACACAGTTCTGTGGCTGTCACCCCTGTATGGATACCTGACAGTGGTAACAAGAAGTCCTGAACACAGTGGTTTACCATTGAGAAATAGGTCAATAGGGATTGATCGTCTGTGAACAATTGCAATTGGCTTGTAGTTGTTGGTTTTGGAAAGAGAAATGTATGTACATATAAGAGGAGTCTGAGGAGAGAACACAACCAAGAGTCAAATTGCTCACAATATATAGCAATTGGCTGAACCTATTAAATCGTTTTAATGTGTGTGCACTGGAAAGAGACATTTTATGTTTTTGTATTAAAACATGACAAATAAAAACCCTTGAACACACAATACAACTAAATGTTGAACTGATGTGCTTGCATCAACAAACTCACAGCACCTTTGGCAAACCTCATCTCAGCCCGTAGAATTCCCTCACTCTTCAGTGCTGGTAGTGGGTAATCCTCCTCTACTTTCTCTTTTTGGGTCTCCATGCCGAGTTCTGACATACTGGTCAATGCATAGCTGCAGTGGAAGGAAGAAATCACACTCTAACATGCAGGTGTAACCCCATTATATCTTCCACACTATAAATGACAATCTGGATCACTGTAATTCTTAACTAAAGCGAGTATCTCGAAATATAGATCCTTGTTTATGATGCAAAAGTTGATCTCCTTCAACGTTCACCCAATAGATAATTTTCCAAATAGAAAATGTCAAAAAATAAGCAAAATCAAAAAGCTAATAGACCATCTAAATGGTACACACCTCTGTGATTGAGCGCCACAGTAGGTGAATGGAAAGTTAACAGAGTGGTCAGTCCTGGTTTTGGGCTTGCAATTCTGGCTGTGGCTGGAGGGGATCTGGACTGTGTCCATGTTCAGAGGGTGGGACATGGCATTCTGGAAGATGATGATGAGAAGCCCTTCCTTGTCTCAGTGCCCAAGATAACTTCTCGATGGTGGATTGTCAACCTTGCTGATTTCCTCTAAAGGTATGTTTACAGACTGTTGATAACTGATATAATCTCACACTATAATGCCGCTGAGTACATTCTTTCCACAATGCAACATTTGTATTATATAACATTAAGGCAAAGATTTTGTTACCTTTCAGGATGCCATTTGGCATTTTAAAGATGAGAGGCACTCTCTTGGTGATCTCAACTTGGCCCTCATCTACCATAGCCTTGATGACCACTGTCAAACTGTCAATATCTCCCTGGCACATTGGAATAAAAGTGAGGTTAACGTCAGCCTTTATGTGTTATGTATGCACGCCTGACTCTAAGTCGCTTTGGATAAAAGCATCTGCTAAATGGCATATTATTATTATTATATTATTATGTGCTACAGCAAAAAAAAGAAAGATATTTAATATTAGCGGAAATAGTTAGCCTACTTGTCTTTTGACGAGACAGCCATAGTAGGGAACAGAAAAGACAAGGAAACGGTCTGTTTCTCCCATGAGATAGTGGCACTGAAGAACGATATCTATTGCCCTGTAGTTTCCACCATATTCATCTGTGTGAATTTGAATACACATGACATTAGCAATTAGCCAAAACCACACATACTGTATAACCAACAATATTGCCATTTCATTGATCAGGATTGAACATTTAAGTTACTTACCTTGGACATAAATGTTGAACGGAAAATTGATGAATTGCTCTTTAGGGATGTAATCTATGTCCAAGGTAAGTAACTTAAATGTAAACTGTAAACTGCAGATCTACTTCATACCTTTCAGACCGTCAGTGCGGTTGAATGTATGGATTATATCCCTCTCGCTCTACGCAGGTTAGAGTAATAATAACAAATAATAATTACATCAACAGAAGAGTACCTCTTCATCTCTGATGGTCTGCAAACAGTGGACATTGGGCCTGGGTGACCATCTGCTGGTGGGGTGACAGAGCTGGGGGTTATTAGTGTTAATTGCCTTGATTAGAGCCTTTCTGATTCACATTGGATAATACACTGACGCATGAAAGAATCACAAACCATTTAAAAATGATTTCACTTTATTTCATATTTGTTTCACTTTTAAGACAATGTCATGTACTTTATCTACAAAAAAATAAAACCCAAACAAAAGTGAGACCAAGGAGTTGAGACCCGGTATCCTCTTCATCCCTGTCTACAGTTTGTTGAGTTGGTCTGCGCTGTTGTAGATAAGGTTTTCATATTCTGTGTGTGTGTGTGTGTGTGTGTGTGTGTGTGAGTGAGTGAGTGAGTGAGTGAGTGAGTGAGTGAGTGAGTGAGTGACTGAGTGACTGAGTGAGTGTGTGTGAGAGGTCTTAATGTAAGATAAGTTACAATGATTATGATTATGCAGTATGTTGTGAGAAAAAAAGCAACTTACTCTCTTTGGGTTTCTTTCTCCAAAAGCTTCCTGCAATGAGAAGGAGACAAGGCTTTAATAAAAAATGCTAGAGTGCATATTGATTTCTTTCAGAGATTACTGTAAAGCATAGTATGTAGGACACCTCTTTGGTGGTTGTCCATTTGAGATCTGCCCTCCTGGTTGGTCTCTGCTTCGTTTGCTCTTTGGCGGTTGTGCAGCTGAGCTCTGGCTTGCTGGCTGATCTCGGCTTGGTTTGCTGTCAGAGTTCACGACAAGTCAATGTAATTCATATAAGGATCATTGCAAGCTGATATTGTAAATTGCTCATTACAAAGCTCTGACTTTACCATAGTAATGCCGTCCAAGACTTGATTGGCACAATCTGCTCATGAGTTCTGGGGAAGGAAAGTCCATAAAGTTCAGTTACTTCTGAATTCAACATGCATACCAAGCGGGGATGAAAATATTGGTATCATTGAACAAGGGACAATGGTTATAGAATGTCTACTGTATGTTACATATAGCTCACCTCTATGAAGCCCCTGTCTTCTTTTCTCACTTGATTCTCTCACTTTATTTTGGTATCTAGCTGGTTCGTGCTGGTTTCTTGGTGCTTCATGTTGAATTCTGGATGGATCATACTGAAATGTGGTTGGATCATGCAGAATTCTGGTCGGATCATGCTGAATTGTGGTTGGATCATGGAGAATTCTGGTCGGATCATACTGCATTCTGGTTGGATCGTGCTCATTTTTTTCTGTTGAAAGGAGGGAAGAGAACAGTTCAAACTAGGTCCATGTAGAAAATAAAACTTTACAATTCCATTCCAGTCCATTGAATGAAAATGGTAAATATAGAAGCATAAACGTACCGTGGATCGGTCCCTCATTGCCGGCTCCTAAAGTAAGACAAAACCATATGTGAGCATCAGTCTGTAAATGCAACATGACATTGTACTGTGGTCTTGTTTAGTAATTATAGAGTGATGTTGTAATGTTGCATAATCTTAACCACATGGACATCATAAGACACTGTGTGCGCGCGTGCGTGTGTGGGCGCACATGCTGTTGTAGCCTACGTGTACACATGTTTTTTATTATTTTTATATTATACAGAGTTCTACATTAATTTCATGTTTTAATCAGATTTGAAAGGGGTGCTCAAATGCAATAGTGGTAATACATTCTCTTTCGCAAATAAATGAAAATTAACATTAGGATTAGAACAAGAGCATAGAGTCCCAACCTGCATAGAAATGGGTGTTGATATAGTCTGGTGTTCTTTCACTAGAAACTCCTAAAACAAGAAAAGGCACTTCTACAAGATTATTACTTTTTCAGGCATTATGTCTTTATTGAAAGTACAAGTACATCACATTTCACAAACATTTTAGGCTATTTTGAAATGTTCCACAACTGCATCCATGCAGTTCCTCTTTCTACAGCGCATACTGGGTGGCATTAAGACATGCCTATAGGCCTGTTTAAAGTGTGCAATGTGCATATTTTCAGTAGGATATGTAGCTACATAACTGACATGGAAGCAGCTTGCAAAGTTGCACAATCAACATCATAACATTTACATCAGAAAGAAAGGATGCTGCTTAATGCTCATAGGAAGATTCGTATTAGCCCAAATAACTGTTGATGTACTCGGTGTAGCATACTATATAGTGTGCAGTATGCCATGCTAGCTGCTTCATCCATATCATTCCAAAGCAGAAGTAAGACTGAGTGAGTCAGATAGAGGAACATGGAGGTGCTCACGTGTCCATTTCACCCAGCAGAAACAGCCACTCAGGAGCACTATGAGGATGGCTACACCATCGACGCTGAAAAACAACACGATGTGTGAACCTAGACAAGTAAAGAGGAGGTTTTATTTACATGTATCTTACAGGAAACATTAAGCGAGAGGGCTGCTGAGTCTAAACCGACCAGAAATGGGTTGGCCTTTACAGAAAGTGACCGTGGAAGGAAAAACCGACCACATGCTGTGTATACAGAGTGCATCGCTGCAGTTTGCATATACAGTATGAAACTTGCACCAATTATTTTGACTCATTACTGGTGACTTGAAAGGGTCCTATACTTTCGGATACAACAGTATAAGAGATTATTGTTCTAATGTAACAATAAAGTGACTTTCTCTTGATACAAATATTCTGTTGACAGGGCCTCCCGAGTGGTGCAGCGTTCTAAGGCACTGCATCGCAGTGCTAGAGGCGTCACTACAGACCCGGGTTCGATCCCGGGCTGTGTCGCAGCCGGCCGTGACCGGGAGACCCATGAGGCGGTGCACAATTGGCCCAGCATCGTTGGGTTACGGGAGGGTTTAGCCGGCTGGGATGTCCTTGTCCCATCGCGCTCTAGCAACTCCTTGTGGAGGGCCGGGCGCATGCACGCTGACTTCGGTTGCCAGCTGTACTTTGTTTCCTACGACACATTGGTGCAGCTGGCTTCCGGGTTATGTGAGCAGTGAGTCAAGAAGCAGTGTGGCTTGGTGGGGTCATGTTTCGGAGGACGCATGGCACTCGAACTTCGCCTCTCCCGAGTCCGTACGGGAGTTGCAGCGATGGGACAAGACTAACTACCAATTGGGGAGAAATAAATAAATATTATTCTGTTGAGGTTGCAAGTAGGAATCAAACCTACAACTCAGGTGTTGTTACAAGCACCGTTCTCCAACCAACTGAGCCATTGGAACAAAATACTACTGTAGATACTAGCATTGTGTTACCTTCTTCAAGTTCCTCAACTTCCACTCAATGGCACTGGTCATGACTCTGCAGCTCACAGCAGTAGGAGCCCAGGTCTGAGGCTTGAAGGGCATCGATTAGGATGGAGAAGTTCCCCAGACCTCCCTGATTGGGGAAAGCCTTCACTCTGCCCTGCCTGGGGTCCAGAAAGTCCACCTGATAATAATACATTAATATTTTATTTATAAATTAATACATATTATTTGAATAGCGCTTTTCATTACATGCAGAAATGACAAAATAAGGTTAAAAAATGCTTTAAAAAGGCTAAAATCTCAAAACAAATTAGAAGGCTAGTATTGTACATGATACGCAGACAACTGAAGGAGGCATCAACCTTCCCAGAGGACGTGATGTTGACCAGGCTGGCACCAGAACCAGAGCCCTGGTTCCACACCACCCAGCCATGGCCAGGGCTGATGCCCAGGGAGGTGGACCCAAAGCTGCATGACAGGAGCACCGCAGAGCCCAGTGGAGCATTGAGGGTGGATGTGTTACAGGAGTCATGGCAATGTTTGTTACCTAGAGGAGGAGTGTTGGGTTTGGACGGTTATCAGGCTCATAGACAAAACGTTGCAATGTTATGGTTAAAATACACAGCCATTTTATGGTAAATTCTCAGCAGCATACATTTTTCTAATGTAAGCTAAAAATAGGATTTTAAAGATTACACCATTATTTTCCTAATGCACAACACATTCACATGACAGGAAGCTTCTCTTAAATTTCTACTCTCCTATTCTACATTTATTCTTTCATAGCTCTACATAAAATGCTGTATCTATATTTTCATTCTCTTAAGCACTTACCCGTTGAAGCAAAAGAGGTATAACATAATACCATCCAAAAAAAAACAGCCTTCAGTTTTGACCAAGAACATTTTCTGTATTTTAATGTATGGCAGTGAGTGGTACCAGAAACTTAAGTGAAAGTATCCAGCACATATATCCAGTAGCTACTCTATGAGCAAGTTAAAGGGCAAACCTCTACAACTAAGTTCAGACACAGAGACAATCGATTAGGTCACTTCCTGTGTGAGCAGCTGTGCCTGTTTGTCACGATCGTCGTTAGATGATGCGGACCAAGGCGCAGCGTGATAAGCGTACATACTTTATTAGTGTACACACAACACGAACCAAAACAATAAACAAACGATACGTGAAGTCCTAGGTTAATAACACAAACCTTACGGAACAAGATCCCACAATAAACATGTGCCAACAGGCTGCCTAAGTATGGTCCCCAATCAGAGACAACAAGCTACAGCTGTCTCTGATTGGGAACCACCCTGGCCAACATAGAAACTAAACGATCTAGAACACAACATAGAAAACTATAACATAGAAACCTACACACCCTGGCTCAACATATAAGAGTCCCCAGAGCCAGGGCGTGACACTGTTTCTATTTTTCCCCTTTCTTTTTATACATACCTGAAAACATTTAATATATTGTTACATTTTAACTTGTTCTTGATTCATTTGATATATTATAACATGGTTAACAATGTTATTACATGTTATTCACATGTTATAACAATCTCAAGTACTTGGATTATGTGCATGTATACAGCAGGTCTTGTTTTTTCTCTCTCTCTCTGGGATTATGAACAACTATGAGGCATATTCATGCGGTAAAATTACCTGATTTATGTGCATGACACATAAAGTTACTATAGGTGCATAAATGCTTATTTAACTTATTTTACTTAACCCAATACTATTTGTAACTGCAGCCATTGAAATAGAGTTTTGAGCAGTAGCACAGATGAGGTGAGATGAGGCGAGCAATCTTACTCAGACGACCACAGTAGCTTCCTGTTGAAGGGGGCCTTCAGTTGCAAGCGATATACAGAGGTATACCTTCAGTGCTCGGTTGTCTCCACCAAGTCTGTCCCCAAACAATTTGATTTGCTGGTTTTATGCATTAAACTTTCAAATAGCTCTTTGTTGACTGTTGCTGGGTGTTATCGTACACCATCAGCACCGGCCTGTACCCTACCTGCCCTAAACTCTCTCCTGGCCCCTTACACTAAGTCTGAATTTGTCCTGCCAGGTGACCTAAACTGGGACATGCTTAAACCACCTGACCAAGTCCTAAAGCAATGGGACTCCCTAAATCTTTCTCAGATTATTACCAATCCCACAAAGTATGACTCCAAACACCCAGAAAAGGCTACTCTCCTTGATGTTATCCTCACAAATAATCCTGATAGGTATCAATCTGGTGTTTTCTGTAATGACCTTAGTGATCACTGTTTTACAGCCTGTGTTCGTAATGGCTACTCAGTGAAATGACCTGTCCTGATTTGTCATAGACGCTTGCTAAAAAACTTGACCTGGACTCTGTAAATTGGTATAGAATCAGCTTGATCCCCTCTGTCAAAGACGCTTGGACCTTCTTTTTTGATATTATCAGTGGTATTGTTAACAAACACGCCCCCATAAAGAAAATGAGAATTAAAAACAGGTTCAACAGAGTTACAGTATTCATTTTCTTAGTCAACCTTGTGTTCTTGTACATAGCCCTGTTTCTTTGTGTTCTTGAACGTAGCCCTGTCTTTCATTTTTGTTCATTGATTTCACCTGTGTTTGTTACTCACCTGGTCTCATTAGCTCCTTATTTAGTTCAGTTCATTCTGTTTGTGCCTTGTGGACTGGAACAGAATTTTTCTCTACTAAGCCTTTTCCTAGCTTGTTTGTGAGAACCAGTTATAGCGTTCAGTCCTAGTTTTTTATTCTCCTGCCTGTTTGCCTACCTGTGTATGACCATTGACTGCCTGTGACCACAATTCCTGCCTTTTGCGAAGGCAAAATAAACACCTGCCACGCTCTGCGTGTGAATCTACACCTTTTTCTCCCTGAGTATTCATTACAGTTACTCCACCTCAAGAATTCCATTTGGCGAAAGGCTCGGCACACGCTTACTCAGGCTGACTGGCTCTCGTTCAGGCAAATTAGAAATAAGTGCACTCAGGCTATCCGGAAGGCTAAAGCTAGTTATTTTAAGGAGCAGTTCTCTCTCTGTGTGTCTACCCACAAGAAGTTCTGGAAAACGGTTAAAGACCTGGAGAATAAACCCTCCTCACAGCTGCCCATGTCCCTTAATGTCCCACATGGCTGAGCTCTTTAATCACCACTTCATTAAGTCAGGATTCCTATTTGACTCAGTCATGCCTCCTTGCCCATCCAACAATTCCTTATCTCCCAGTCCTTCTAATGCGACTAGCCCCGACGCTCCACCCTCTTTTTTCCCCCGCTACAAAGTTTCTCCCTGCAGGCGGTCACGGAGTCCGAGATGCTGAAGGAGCTCCTTAAACTTGACACCAAAAAACCATCTGAGTCTCTCCTCTCTGGGAAGGTTCCCATTGCTTTGAAGGCAGCCACGGTTCGTCCTTTATTTAAAGGGGGAGATCAAGCTGATCCTAACTGTTATAGGCCCATTTCTATTTTGCCCTGTTTGTCAAAAGTGTTGGAAAAACTTGTCAATATTCAGCTGATTGGCTTTCTTGATGTCCATAGTATTCTCTCTGGTATGCAATCTGGTTTCCGCTCAGGTTATGGATGTGTCACTGCAACCTTAAAGGTCCTAAATTATGTCACCATTGCCCTTGATTCTAAGCAATGTTGTGCTGCTATTTTTATTGACTTGGCCAAGGCTTTTGATATGGTAGACCATTCCATCCTTGTCGGCCGGCTAAGGAGTATTGGTGTCTCTGAGGGGTCTTTGGCCTGGTTTGCTAACTACCTCTCTCAAAGAGTGCAGTGTATAAAGTAAGAACATCTGCTATCTCAGCCACTGCCTGTCACCAAGGGAGTACCCCAAGGCTCGATCCTAGGCCCCACGCTCTTCTCAATTTACATCAACAATATAGCTCAGGCAGTAGGAAGCTCTCTCATCCATTTATATGCAGATGATACAGTTTTATACTCAGCTGGCCCCTCCCTGGATTTTGTGTTAAACGCTATACAACAAAGCTTTCTTAATGTCCAACAAGCTTTCTCTGCCCTTAACCTTGTTCTGAACACCTCCAACACAAAGGTCATGTGGTTTGGTAAAAGAATGCCCCTCTCCCCACTGGTGTGATTACTACCTCTGAGGATTTAGAGCTTGAGGTAGTCACCTCATACAAGTACTTGGGAATATGGCTAGACAGTACACTGTCCTTCTCTCAGCACATATCAAAGCTGCAGGCTAAGGTTAAATCTAGACTAGGTTTCCTCTATCGTAATCGCTCCTCTTTTACCCCAGCTGCCAAACTAACTCTGATTCAGATGACCATCCTACCCATGCTAGATTACGGAGACGTAATTTATAGATTGGCAGGTAAGGGTGCTCTCGAGCGGCTAGATGTTCTTTACTATTCGGCCATCAGATTTGCCATCAATGCTCCTTATAGGACACATCACTGCACTCTATACTCCTCTGTAAACTGGTCATCTCTGTATACCCGTCGCAAGACCCACTTACTTAAAAAACCCTCTTAGACCTCACTCCCCCCTATCTGAGATACCTACTGCAGCCCTCATCCTCCACATACAACACCCGTTCTGCCAGTAACATTCTGTTAAAGGTCCCCAAAGCACACACATCCCTGGGTTGCTCCTCTTTCCAGTTCGCTGCAGCTAGCGACTGGAACGAGCTGCAAAAAACACTCAAACTGGACAGTTTTATCTACATCTCTTCATTCAAAGGCTCAATCATGGACACTCTTACTGACAGTTGTGGCTGCTTCATGTGATGTATTGTTGTCTCTACCTTCTTTCCCTTTGTGCTGTTGTCTGTGCCCAATAATGTTTGTACCATGTCTTGTGCTGCTACCATGTTGTACTGCTGCCATGTTGTGTTGCTACCATGTTGTTTTCATGTTGGGTTGCTCCCTTGCTGTGTTGTCATGTGTTGCTGCCATGCTATGTTGTTGTCTTTGGTCTCTCTTTATGTAGTGTTGTGTTGTCTCTCTTGTTGTGATGTGTGTTTGGTCCTATATTTATTTATTCATTTATTTATTTATTTATATATATATATATATATATATATATATATATATATATACACTGCTCAAAAAAATAAAGGGAACACTTAAACAACACAATATAACTCCAAGTCAATCACACTTCTGTGAAATCAAACTGTCCACTTAGGAAGCAACACTGATTGACAATACATTTCACATGCTGTTGTGCAAATGGAATAGACAACAGGTGGAAATTATAGGCAATTAGCAAGACACCCCCAATAAAGAAGTGGTTCTGCAGGTGGTGACCACAGACCACTTCTCAGTTCCTATGCTTCCTGGCTGATGTTTTGGTCACTTTTGAATGCTGGCGGTGCTTTCACTCTAGTGGTAGCATGAGATGGAGTCTACAACCCACATAAGTGGCTCAGGTAGTGCAGCTCATCCAGGATGGCACATCAATGCGAGCTGTGGCAAGAAGGTTTGCTGTGTCTGTCAGCGTAGTGTCCAGAGCATGGAGGCGCTACCAGGAGACAGGCCAGTACATCAGGAGACATGGAGGAGGCCGTAGGAGGGCAACAACCCAGCAGCAGGACCGCTACCTCCGCCTTTGTGCAAGGAGGAGCAGGAGGAGCACTGCCAGAGCCCTGCAAAATGACCTCCAGCAGGCCACAAATGTGCATGTGTCTGCTCAAACGGTCAGAAACAGACTCCATGAGGGTGGTATGAGGGCCCGCGTCCACAGGTGGGGGTTGTGCTTACAGCCCAACACCGTGCAGGACGTTTGGCATTTGCCAGAGAACACCAAGATTGGCAAATTCGCCACTGGTGCCCTGTGCTCTTCACAGATGAAAGCAGGTTCACACTGAGCACATGTGACAGACGTGACAGAGTCTGGAGACGCCGTGGAGAACGTTCTGCTGCCTGCAACATCCTCCAGCATGACCGGTTTGGCGGTGGGTCAGTCATGGTGTAGGGTGGCATTTCTTTTGGGGGCCGCACAGCCCTCCATGTGCTCGCCAGAGGTAGCCTGACTGCCATTAGGTACCAAGATGAGATCCTCAGACCCCTTGTGAGACCATATGCTGGTGCGGTTGGCCCTGGGTTCCTCCTAATGCAAGACAATGCTAGACCTCATGTGGCTGGAATTTCCAAACGCCTGAAGGTACCACGTTCATCTGTACAAACAATAGTATGCAAGTATAAACACCATGGGACCACGCAGCCATCATACCGCTCAGGAAGGAGACGCGTTCTGTCTCCTAGTGATGAACGTACTTTGGTGCGAAAAGTGCAAATCAATCCCAGAACAACAGCAAAGGACCTTGTGAAGATGCTGGAGGAAACAGGTACAAAAGTTTATCCACAGTAAAAGGAGTCCTATATCGACATAACCTGAAAGGCCGCTCAGCAAGGAAGAAGCCACTGCTCCAAAACCGCCATATAAAAGCCAGACAATGGTTTGCAACTGCACATGGGGACAAAGATCGTACTTTTTGGAGAAATGTCCTCTGGTCTGATGAAACAAAAATAGAACTGTTTGGCCATAATGACCATCATTATGTTTGGAGGAAAAAGGGGGTAGCTTACAAGCCCAAGAACACCATCCCAACCGTGAAGCACGGGGGTGGCAGCATCAGGCTGTGGGGGTGCATTGCTGCAGGAGGGACTGGTGCACTTCACAAAATAGATGGCATCATGAGGAAGGAAAATGATGTGGATATATTGAAGCAACATGTTAAGACATCAGTCAGGAAGTTAAAGCTTGGTCGCAAATGGGTCTTCCAAATGGACAATGACCCCAAGCATACTTCCAAAGTTGTGGCAAAATGGCTTAAGGACAACAAAGTCAAGGTATTGGAGTGGCCATCACAAAGCCCTGACCTCAATCCTATAGAAACTTTGTGGGCAGAACTGAAAAAGCGTATGCGAGCAAGGAGGCCTACAAACCTGACTCAGTTACACCGGCTCTGTCAGGAGGAATGGGCCAAAATTCACCCAACTTATTGTGGGTAGCTTGTGGAAGGCTACCCGAAAAGTTTGACCCAAGTTAAACAATTTAAAGGCAATGCTACCAAATACTAATTAAGTGTATGTAACCTTCTGACCCACTGGGAATGTGATGAAATAAATAAATGCTGAAGTAAATCAATCTCTCTACTATTATTCTGACATTTCACATTCTTAAAATAAAGTGGTGATCCTAGCTGACCTAAGACAGGGAATTTTTACTAGGACTAAATGTCAGGAATTGTGAAAACTGAGTTTAAATGTATTTGGCTAAGGTGTATGTAAACATCCCACTTCAACTGTATGTATGTATGTATGTATATATATATATATATATATATAATTTTTAATCCCAGCCCCTGTCCCAGCAGGAAGCCTTTTGCCTTTTTGTAGGCCGCCATTGTAAGTAAGAATTTGTTCTTAACTGACCTGCCTATTTAAATAAAGGTAATAAAAGAAATAAAAAGGTAAACCACACTCTAACTAGGCCTCTGTCTGTTGGATGGATGTTACAGGAGTGGGTCGCAGTTCTGGAGCGACCCACTAGGTGTCATCCTCCGACAACCATAGGCACCTCCTCACTTACAGTCGGGACTAATTATCTGCCTAATGGTGTCACCTGTTGCTATCTGATTCATCTGTGTATTTATGCCCTCACTTACCTGTGTTCCCTTGCTCAGTTTTCTCTGCTAGTTCCTTGATGTCAAGCAGCACGTATCAGTGTCGGATCACGTGACGGAGTTACAGGTACTCGAGAAGTGTTCTCCACTGTGTTTTTCCAGTCAGAGTTACTATTTCATATTGTTTGTTGTCAGCCTGTTTTTTGGAGACCTATGTGCTCCTCATTTGTTTTCGTGTATAGTCCGTTGTTTTGTATCCTGGCTTTTGGACCACCAGTAAAGATCCTTGTTTCACCATCCTTGCCTACTGCCTACTGTCTATCCTGCACCGCACCTGGGTCACACCTCACACCAACCCGTACAATGGATGCAGTGTGGGGTGGGGGTGGGTTGACAGTCAAGAGTGAGACACAAGCATATGTAGATTAACATTTGGGTCAAAGCATTTTTTTGTTGTAGCCCTCATGTTAACATGTCTTTTGACAAGAAAGTAGAGGTTGTAATGAACACACCTCCAATATGAATCCCTGTGTGCTACACAATGTTGACTAAAAAAGGTATACAAAATAAATGTATACAAATTAATATTGTAAAGACTGATCATGGAAATAAGAGGCAGAAATTATACTAAGATCAACCATGAGATTATATTTATTATAATATATTTATTTGTTATTATTTGGGTCGTTGGGAGATTCTCAATTGGTAAAATGTCCATCCTCTCCTCGATTCCTCCGTTCTCCTCCTGCATGAACCAGAATCTGATAAGTGGTTGAGTGGTTGAGGAGAGAGTCAATTCGTTAGTAGACGAATGGAGGAGTCTGCTCACCTCCTCGATTACCTACTTCGGCAGAGGACGCACAAGAGTATCCTCCCGGCGTCTAGCACGGAAGTGTTTTAAAATCCGCCACATCCCCTTTGAATCAGCTGTTTTCTCAAAGGAGAAAAGCATGCACACATTTTTAAACGATATGCTACCTATCCTTTCATCTATAATATGTCTTGCATACAACTAGTTCAATTGGTTTTCACACTTTACACATTTCTTTTGGGATTCAATCCCTCTAAACGTCATTTGCCTGATGACGCATGAGTGGAGAAGGAGAGTCATTTCATACAAGCGCATTTGTTTCCTCTCCTGCCTCCACTCCTCGATTACATTTGACCTTTTTCAAAAGCAGGCAAGGAGAGGACAGAGGAGAGGATGCGAGGAGTCAAGCAAAACCAATTGAGATTCTCTCTTTGTCACTATAGTTTTTGTAACTAACATATGTGTTGTCACAAAATACATTCACCATGACTACTCAAGAACTTACTTCCTTTATAACAATGGAAAGACACATTTTAGCATGTAAATCTTGGTGGGGCAAACTCCCCCAAATGTTGTATGCATGCCAGCAAAGCCACCACACAACACAACACTAAACAATACATGAATTGCACTATAACGGTGACAAACGGTGCCCACAAACTGTTAGGGCCTACATAAAGCTATCCCCACAGCAGAGTGCCAACAGCAGTCCCAACACCTTACCACTGCTACACCTAGCTATCAGCGGAGCCTTATCTGGCAGCGAAACAGTTCATTCAGCCTCATTTACTGCCTTTAAAAAAAAACATGGCTGACTTGCTTAAACAAATGTGATTTCTACTGACAATTGAGATGTACAAACTATGGCATAAGGGTACGATGAGCGGATAAGAGGCAATCCGTAATTTTGATTAAGACAATGAGCGAGCTAGGACGGACTTAGTCAATATAACTATTTGTTCAGCACTTTTGAAATGTACAGCGAAAGAATTCAGAACATGGCCAATTCTTACAGTATTCTCCCTGTACAACAAGTCAGAATCATAGGATAAATAAAGGGGGCATATAAGCAGACAATGAAAGCTCTTACAATATTCGATGATGACATTTCTCTAAAACAGGCTATAGGCTAAATGTGCACCACCAAGTCAGAACAGTAGGCTAAGTTATTAGGGGAAAAGGGAGCAAATTATTAGGGTGAGGCACATGGGCTACTAACAGCTTACTAAACAACATACACTTAGTATTGCTTTCTTATAGCTACAGTATACATATTTCCCTGGCATATTACATAATTTATGCATCAGCATACAATACATTTTTGGATTCACCTTGTGCTGTGCTTACTTGAACAGGAAGGTGGCGCGGCGGTCCTTCGTGGGAAATTTTTTCATCAAAGTCTGGCATTCTCTGCATTTATGGTGCTTTCAAGACAACTGGGAACTCTGAAAAAAACAAGGTTGAATCATGACGTCAGTGATCTTACATTTACATTTTATTCATTTAGCAGACGCTCTTATCCAGAGCGACTTACAGGAGCAATTAGGGTTAAGTGCCTTGCTCAAGGGCACAGACAGATTTTTCACCTAGTTGGCTCGGGGATTAGAACCAGCGACCTTTCGGTTACTGGCACAACGCTCTTAACCACTAAGCTACCTGCCGCCCCAAACTGAGACTTGGTACAGAGTGATTAGGGGTTGCAGTGTCTAAGCTTCTGCCTCGGCCGCCATCATCCTGTCTTTCTGCTTCATCAGACATTTCCTTGAGCTGGCGTAGGCTCCCAGATCCCCATAGCGTGACTGGTAGGCCTTGGCCACGTCGGCAAACTGCTGCAAAAATCTTCAGGTCGTAGCTCTAGAAAGAGGCCAGAGTTCCCGAGTTGGATGACCATTCAAAACGTATTTTCCCAGGCGGAGCTCCTTTTTTTCAGAGTTCCCAGTTGTCTTGAACTCACGGAAGTCTGAGATTTCCCAGTTCCGAGTTTCCAGTTGTTTCGAATGCGGCCGAAGTCATATTGGATTGAAAGCATGGCCAATGTTGAATGTTTATCTTTTAAAGCTTGGAAAAGAGACCCTTAAACCCAGACTTGGATCACACACCCACTCCACTGAATAGCAGGCTAGTGATTGCTTTGCAATGCTTGCAGTTAGCCACTGATTCCTTCCAAACCACTCATTATTGAATTTACGATTTCCAACTTGTTGTGTAATGTTTATGTCCAATGGCCGATGAGCACCGATACGTTTTATCTATAATTTAACTTCATAATTTCTCTTCATATGACAAAGATTGAAAAGGATTTGCCAGTAGATTGTTGACTTAATTCAAGATTTTGAAAGTATGATGTTGACATGATCAGTCCAATTAAAGCTACTGTACATATAACGTAATTTGATGTCATTTTATTTGTCGCAATGACCTTGAGCCTTCTTGGATGGGCAATTCTAATGTAACTCTATGGCAGCAACCAAGGGGCTTGAATTTTCGATCTCTACCCTTAGATTTGGCAGTGACCCCATGAGTGACAGAACACTGAGCCAATCACAGCACAACTAGAGAACATTACCAACCGCTCCGACCCGTATTTTCCTCTGGCTGCCCCACCACCACAGAGAGCACTGAGCTAGGCTGAAACATCTGCATTTTAGAGCTGCCGTACTCAAGAAAGCAAAAAAGAGACCAAGTTTGTATGCGGCTTATTAACTCAATTATTATATTATTATTTTTCTACACTGTTTGCAAACTGGTATGTGACACGTATTAATGCCAAAATAACATGTAAAACAGGCAACAAAAAAAGATTATAGACAAGGGAGAGAGAGCAGTTACAGGAAACAGATCAAAAGATCAATTCATGTTTAAAATGATACCTACAAAAATTGAACTGAAAATACACGCCTACTGTTTCCACTTCGCGCTAAATGCATTATACAGTATATAATGTATTTGTATTGTAATGATACATTGTATGTAATGTAATGTACTGCATGTTGTGCACTTTCACACAACCCAAGGGTTTACATGACAACAAGGCAAGAGCCACCACCCACCACTACCACCACTATCTGTCTGTTTGTCTGTCTGACAGTGATGTTGTGATGTCATCACCTCTAGGAAATCTAGCAGTCAGCACTCCAGAATAACGTTATTCATGTGCAGTGTATGGAAGAGCATATATGAGAAGTTGTCAAAAAGTTTGATAGGTTACAAGCAAGTTACGATAAGACTGATCAGTTTATTTTTCCCAGACCTGACATGTTCCACTAGAAACATGATTCGAGGACACATTTTGCTGACTGGTATGTATTATGTGTTATGCTTTTGAGCATTAGGCATTAACTCATTCAATTAATGTAAAGAGTGATAAAAAGTCTGTATCGTAGCTTCAGACCTGACATCTCGTTGCGTTACAGTGATATGCACAGTAGCAGGCTTCAACATTTTCAGAAAACCAGAAAAGTATTTTCAGAACGATGATGAACTATTTGGGCAAACTACTGTTCAGTCCAAAGATGGGTAAGTCACTATGGCATCATCTGTTATCTGTTATGTCAAATTAATTTGTGTTCATGTCATATAGACCTACAATACTGTATTACATCTAGATTATTTTCTCTGTATCCATATTCTCTTATGTAATTCAACAGGGTATTGGTTACATCCCCAAATTCTAGACCCCAAAAAGTATTCAGTTGTGGTCTGGAAAAATGCACTGAAGTCAGTATCTTAGGTGAACTATGCAACTCTTGCTAATCCAAATTTCAGAAGTAGGTTCAGTTATTCTAGTAAATTTCAGTGTCTGTTTTTGTTAATCATATGCTGAATCCAAGTCGACTTGTTTTGTAGCCAATGCAGGTGAAGGACTCCGACCCATCTTGGCAGTAACCAACAGTTTGACTTGGGAGAAGGAGCAGTACATTGTATGTATTCTAAGACAGTAGATTTAATTTGCCATTCACAATAAGTGAAAAGGTCACTCATGAAAGTGTCATGACTTTTTATGACATTTGTCCTTGATTTGTACATGATGACACAGTATATTGGCTTGGCTGTATGACAAATGGTTATAGTAGTACAAGACAACTAAGAAGCTGTGTTGTATTTCATTTGTGTGTTAATTGTATGGCAGTAAATCAGATAAGAGTAGAAGCAGAATCGTCGTCTAGTCCAGTGTTTCCCAACTCTGGTCCTCAAGTACCCCCAACAGTGCATATTTTTTGTTGTGGCCCCGGACAAGCGCAACTGATTCTACTTGTCAACTAATCATCAAGCCCTTGACAAGTTGAATCAGGTGTTTTTGTCCAGTGCTACAACAAAAATGTGTGCTGTTGGGGGTACTCAAGGACCGGAGTTGGGAAACACTGCTCTAGTCAATGGTCTCTCAGCAAAGCCACAGCTTCTTCCTCTGTAGGCATCAGACGCTCCTAACCTCTGCCTTTCACATTACTTCACTCTCTCATCATGAAGAATGGGCCCCACTCTTCCCTTAACACTTTTCCAATGTAACTGATTATGTTCTGCTACAGTAAGATTGTTTTAATACATGGACTCACAGAGTAGGACCACATCTCTGGTCTAAAACAATACATAATCGTCTATAAGTCTAGCATAGAAATGCTTCCTCAAACTCTGTTGTTAAAATAATTTATCAACAGAGTTTGATTAATTTGTCTGCTGCAGTTATTAGTCATGTTCTCACCATTGAGTCTCACTGTGGCAACATTCAGACAGACACTTGCATGCACACAGGCATCCACATCAGTTTTTTGAGCACAAGGTGTAGGAAAACAATATACTGCCCTGGTACCATACAGTGTCCTGTCTGAAGATTGAGAAAAAGTCACCGATTTGTTTCCTGTTCCACTTTAGACATCCTATTTTGAATCTTTAAAGAAGGGTGTTTGTCCAGCCAAGTAAATACAGTTCAAATCACCATTATCTTGGGCCCTATGTTCCTCCAGGAACAAAGAGGATTAAGTCAGTAAGCAAGTTATCTTGGACAGGTGATCAGCCTGCAGAAGAACTATCCCGCTAAACATTATGCCATGTGGGCTGATGACTTGCTCTGCTCTCCTCTCATCAGGTCTGCCAACAGGTCAGGAAGCAGAAGAACATAAATGAGGATCTTAATGGAAACTGTACACTCCTGTCTGGCCTTTTGAAGCATGAGGTTTATTATCCTGCCACGCTAGGTAGGAATTCCTATGATATTGAACCAATGGAAACAGCTGTTAAAAAGTTAGATCTCAGATGAAGAGAGGGCAATTTAGACTATGGAAACATATCGTCATATAAAGAGTGTAAAGTTAGTAACGAATTGTTGTGATGAGTTTCTGGTATTGAGAAGTTCAAGATGCAAGAATTTATTTAGACATTCTGTGGAGATTGTATACCAAATATTTATTGGATCACGAGCTCGTGGGTTCATCTAACAAACGGACATAGCTCTGCCCTTTGTCAGTTGAACTGCCCACACTCACAAATCTCACAGCTTTTATACTCTTGGTTATCCTTCCTTTCACATACATCTGGCAACCATCATAGGCACTCCCTTTCTACATTTACATTTACATTTACGTCATTTAGCAGACGCTCTTGTCCAGAGCGACTTACAAATTGGTGCATTCACCTTATAGCCAGTGGGATAACCACTTTACAATGTTATTTTTATTTTTATTTTTTTTATTTTTTTTGGGGGGGGGGTAGAAGGATTACTTTATCCTATCCCAGGTATTCCTTAAAGAGGTGGGGTTTCAAATGTCTCCGGAAGGTGGTGAGTGACTCCGCTGTCCTGGCGTCGTGAGGGAGCTTGTTCCACCATTGGGGTGCCAGAGCAGCGAACAGTTTTGACTGGGCTGAGCGGGAACTATGCTTCCGCAGAGGAAGGGGAGCCAGCAGGCCAGAGGTGGATGAACGCAATGCCCTCGTTTGGGTGTAGGGACTGATCAGAGCCTGAAGGTACGGAGGTGCCGTTCCCCTCACAGCTCCATAGGCAAGCACCATGGTCTTGTAACAGATGCGAGCTTCAACTGGAAGCCAGTGGAGTGTGCGGAGGAGCGGGGTGACGTGAGAGAACCTGGGAAGGTTGAACACCAGACGGGCTGCGGCATTCTGGATGAGTTGTAGGGGTTTAATGGCACAGGCCATTAAACCCCTGTTGTTATTACCCTTTGCCCCAAGTCATTATATCCTGTCCATCAATCATACTACCCTAAATATCAGTAATCTCCTTTGACATAAGGAATGTAGACTCCATGGCCCCAAACCAATTATCTCGTAACTCTACCTCGGTCCTCACGATTCTATGCCATGACATCATAACAATCCACTCTTTTTTTTCCTCTTCTGTGGTAAGTGACATGACTTAACCCCCAACAATTCACATATAACTTCAATATTTCCAATCAGTAGTACATATATATCTCTGACCAGATCCTAAACTATGCTAGATAACTGAGAATTCACCCCCTTCCACCTTTTATACCTGAATCCAACCTGATTCTCCATATATTTAATCAACAAAGGTATAAATTCTCAGTTATCTATCTTATGCGATATCAAACCTCTCAAACCTCTATAAACTCAGTCTGAGTAAAAGATAAGCACATAATTAACTACTATATATTCATGCTAATAATCTATGTAGTCAAAACCTTATTTTTCTATACAATGAAAAATCCCACATTTTAAAATGACCTTTTTCTATACATCATTTTCAAATATATCCATTTCTTAGACATGCTACCAAGAAAACATTCATCAAAATAAATTGTAACCATCATGACATCATCCCCACAAATACAAAGATCCATGACACTTTGTAAGTTACATGGATATTACAATCTGTACACATTAATATAAAATAACAAAAACGTCCATCTTCATCATCCATGCGCCTTCAGTTGAACCCCAAGCTTTTCACTGGTCACAAGGGCGCTATCTGATCTACTGAGATAGTCATCTGTCCACATGTCGAACCTGTAAGCCTTAAATTCAATTTTATACATTTCCAACCTAACATTCCCATTCCTCAATCAACATTATCAATGGACTCTAAACTGTAATAACATATAGATGAATAATTTATCCTTACTCTCCTTGCATTTATATTGACTGATACATCTCTATTCATACTCATAATACCTTCCTATATGTCTCTAATATTTCCCATAGCTTTATTTAAATTACCAATACCTTCTTAATCTTACTGTCCAACATATATCCCCCTTATAATCACATATATTCCCTCTTTATCTACTATAATAGCATCCAATACTATGTGATTATCACTTGCATATTCTAATGAATAACATCTCAGACCCAATTGCTGAAAAACCCATGATTGTTAAAAGATACAATGTTCAACTCCGACTTTGTTCTCCTACTATTCCTGAGATAGATACACATTATAACACTCTATTTTCACTCCCTG
Source organism: Coregonus clupeaformis (assembly GCF_020615455.1). Taxonomy (NCBI): domain Eukaryota; kingdom Metazoa; phylum Chordata; class Actinopteri; order Salmoniformes; family Salmonidae; genus Coregonus; species Coregonus clupeaformis. The sequence goes on along the minus strand of NW_025533490.1, from coordinate 1,101,127 downwards.
TTAAATCTTTACATCCCTAAACTATTCATGCTTTAATAATTCAACCAAATTCAGATCATATGAAATGATCATAACCCCATAATAACAACTAATTAAGTACTTGCCTATCAACATAGATATTTATCACTCTAAACATCCATATCAATATCACCCAATACTTCAAATGTATATAATAACTAATATGCTAATACATTAACCCAATTAATCAACATATGCATGATTTCATTCACAATCCTCACCTTAACTTCCATGTTTAAAACAGTATGATTCAACAATGTCTACTCAAAATAAATCATATAAATGTATCCTAAGACATTACCATAATGTATCACTTTTAACCCATAATATCTATATAAAACATTTCTCAATTGAACAATCAATATCCTTCATTTTGAAAATAATTATACTAATACATACTAATGATTTAATTAAATCACCCATTAATCTTATAAATTATAACCAACCAAATGGCTTAACTCAACCAAATTTAAAATGACAATCCTTATTGATTCACTTTATCCTGATCAATGAAAATTAAAACCCTCAACTTTAGCACCCATTACAACTGTCCGAATGTACACTTATATTATCATACATTATAAACATCCATAATTCAATTATGACTTTCCTCATCCTGAAAATAAATACAGATCATTATCTCAAATCATTCTTAATACTATTAATTTAGCAGTGTAGACACCTAATACCCAAATTATCAAATGTAGATGAACCCATTTTCTCTCGGCACTTAAATCTTCTTGCGTATCTTCATTACGTTCTTCAGACATCTTCATATTTCAAAATGACTTGCCCATAACAATGTCACAACTACAATGTTTCATTCGAGTCACAACCAACTCCACAACCTCATTGTCTTTTCCTTTTGCCAACCATTATGCCCACATCATTAAAATGTTGCATTTGAACATATCTTTCTCCATTCTCACTCAATGGTGGACTCCTTTCCCACTTCTTCGGTATAAAAACATGAGAAAATCCTTTGATATCTTCGATTGGTTGTTGTACACCAGTTGCATCTATAAGTGGTATTTTACAAAAACGTCTTCAGCGCCTCTGATATTCATCTTCAGCCGGTTCATAGTTTGTTCGTTTTATTTATTTAAGTTCACACTATGCTAGGCCAAATTATCCCTACTATGCATCAAGACAGCATCTGTATTTATCTCACTAGAAGACAAAACATAACAGTTTAATTGATTTCATTTCTAAACCAATAAATCCATATAAACTCTTGAATCTCTTGAAATTCTTGGAGGTCTATAGCTCTGTGCCTCCACTGAGGTAATCAGCCATAACCCACAGCTCATGAGTATCATTCCTCTGACATCGTCTTCCATCACCTGATAATTGTCATCAACAGTATCCTCATCTCTAGATCGTCAGTTTCCTCGTAGCCATCTGTTGCAGTGGTTGACATGATACCTGTCCAATCTCCCCTCTATCTATACCTCCGTTGGTGTAGACTGTGTGACGATGCATGAACCTTCTTCCTTCACTAGTTCTATGATCATACATAGTCCTTCTCCATTTATCACCATCTCTCTGTGGAGTGTGTCCTTCCATCAGCGTACCAATGGTCCCTGCTGCAAAAACACACAGACAAAACAAAACAATTCCCAGCCGAAGCGGTACCATCTTCCTCCTCTGCGTTAGAAAAGTCCTACAATGGTACATATAGATCTAGTAATCTGTCTCTCTTACTTGCCCCTCCGGGGCGGCAGGTGGCTCAGTGGTTAAGAGCGTTGTGCCAGTAACCGAAAGGTCGCTGGTTCTAATCCCCGAGCCGACTAGGTGAAAAATCTGTCGATGTGCCCTTGAGCAAGGCACTTAACCCTAATTGCTCCTGTAAGTCGCTCTGGATAAGAGCGTCTGCTAAATGACTAAAAATGTAAAAAAATGTAAATCCATCAAGGTAGCCATCAACACCTATTACTAACCTTCCCACTTGGGTTTTTCCATCTCTGACTTCATTAATCCTTTACCACCACATAGTCTCCAAGTCGCAGAAAATGTCCAAATTCTCCTGGTAGGTCTGGCAGACAAGCCTTCACCTTTTTGAAAGAAAGTCTGCATAACATTGTTAGTTGAAACACAGCATGCTACTTCATCCTTTCTTATTATCAGTCCTGATAAGCCTTTTAGATTAGGAAGTGCACATTCTTGCAACTTGTTGCAGTCCACTCATGTCATAGAAAGGCCTCCTCTAAATACTACCTTATACTACAAATACATTTTCCCCTAAAACATTTAATCTAACCCATAACACATTACTTACTACTGCTCATATTCTTAATATAATTTGCATATTTATCAATAATTCTCATTCGAATAGTACTTTCCCCCATTGGACACGAGTCACAACTTGATACATGCTTTCAAAAACAAAACACCAACATTGTTTATTAAACCCTAATGAAATTAAAATGACAACCTTTATAATACCTTAACTTACTTCTATCCCGTAAAGTAATCCAAGATTAGTACACTTAACTAGCAACAGGTATCCCTCATTCAGGATATCCTGCCATCAACTAAGATTATAGTCACAGCTCATCTTAAAACAACACTCCTCCATTATCAGAATATAGCAGATGTAGGTAACTATCCTTTCTACGTAGGCTACAAGTAACACCAAACCAAATACTTTGTATTATCCGCTCAAGCATCAGTTGAATTACACTCATAAATACAGATTTTAGTCAGTACCATGGAACCGATGCCTTTTGAAAAGACAATAAGTCCCACAAATAGTCCAACTACAATGGTTTGTAGTCTTAACCTCTGGTACATAATAATGACACAATTACAAGAAAATAGCCTTAAAAAAGTATTTCAAGTGATTCTTTGCAAATCTCTCATGTACTCAAAATGAATAAATTAGTAGTCAACGAGTCAAATCCACATTCATTGATTTGGAAATAGATCTGGCGATTTTAATAAAACTGATTATGTTTCCCTTGCGACATAATGAAATTCCTTTATTACATCGTATTCGCTCCATAATGAGTTTTATTTTGATGGAAACCCTAAATTGGCTTTGTACAATATTATAACTTACGTCTTTAACCACTTTACTCACGGTCAGTTTATTCCGTAAATCTTATCTCGATCACATTATCCAACTACGGTACAAACTTAGAAAACCCCTATTAATTACTTTTCCACCCACGATGTACGTCTACGTTTGGGTGAGCAAGTTAATATATAATTATTATTCAAATTATTATTTTATGAAATCTCTAATAATCACCTACCCATACGTAAAATGGATCATATTTTCACATTTGTCACAAACTCCATATAGACCGTTAGAAACTTCTAGGTACTCACATCAAAGAATACTTTAGTTAGTTTAACAATCCTCACTCAACCCAAATCAGCCTCTCATTCATTCTCCCAGCGGAACCAAACAAATACTGTAATTTCCAAGGACACTGCCATTCCTGTCCCAGAAAACACAGACTTTCCACTACTCTCTAAAATAACATCAAGCTCTATTTACCACTCCTTGATATTCTATGACCTTATTATGTCATATATCGTAACTTCTTATCCAAACTTATATCAAATGATTATACCCATTTTTAGAACTTATTTTGCACCCTTCAGATTCAAATTACCTTCTGCTCTTTGCTCATAAGATAGCCAATTTTGTCCCATTCAATTACTTAATATTACATTACTTTTACAAAATACTTATTCTAACCATGGATTTCCCTGTAATAATTTCGTCACTTCCTGTCTATCTCTTCAAGTTAAATGAAGCTCCGATTTACTCTTAATGGTGACTTAAAAAAAAATATATATATATATATATATACCGGTCTACTAAGCTGGCCCTTCATTACTGTTATTAGTACATGCAATTATTAATAATTAAATACTTATATTAAAATCTCCATCCTGATATGTATTAAAATGTAGTTTTTTGGTGCTATGATTCAATATGTTACATTTCGTCGGCCCCCTCTCCTGCCCGTTTTGAGTATTTCACCATCTATTTCATTTTATGATGTCCTCCCACATCAAATCAAATCTGATCAAATTTTATTGGTCACATGCGCCGAATACAACAGGTGCAGACATTACAGTGAAATGCTTACTTACAGCCCTTAACCAACAGTGCATTTATTTTTAACAAAAAAATAAAAAATAAAACAACTACAAAAAAAGTGTTGAGAAAAAAAAGAGCAGAAGTAAAATAAAGTGACAGTAGGGAGGCTATATATACAGGGGGGTACCGTTGCAGAGTCAATGTGCGGGGGCACCGGCTAGTTGAGGTAGTTGAGGTAATATGTACATGTGGGTAGAGTTAAAGTGACTATGCATAAATAATTAACAGAGTAGCAGCAGCGTAAAAAGGATGGGGTGGGGGGGCAGTGCAAATAGTCCGGGTAGCCATGATTAGCTGTTCAGGAGTCTTATGGCTTGGGGGTAGAAGCTGTTGAGAAGTCTTTTGGACCTAGACTTGGCACTCCGGTACCGCTTGCCGAGCGGTAGCAGAGAGAACAGTCTATGACTAGGGTGGCTGGAGTCTTTGACAATTTTGAGGGCCTTCCTCTGACACCGCCTGGTATAGAGGTCCTGGATGGCAGGAAGCTTGGCCCCAGTGATGTACTGGGCCGTACGCACTACCCTCTGTAGTGCCTTGCGGTCGGAGGCCAAGCAGTTGCCATACCAGGCGGTGATGCAACCAGTCAGGATGCTCTCGATGGTGCAGCTGTAGAATTTTTTGAGGATCTGAGGACCCATGCCAAATCTTTTCAGTCTCCTGAGGGGGAATAGGCTTTGTCGTGCCCTCTTCACGACTGTCTATGTGTGTTTGGACCATGATAGTTCGTTGGTGATGTGGACACCAAGGAACTTGAAGCTCTCAACCTGTTCCACTACAGCCCCGTCGATGAGAATGGGGGCGTGCTCAGTCCTCTTTTTTTTCCTGTAGTCCACAATCATCTCCTTTGTCTTGGTCACATTGAGGGAGAGGTTGTTGTCCTGGCACCACACGGCCAGGTCTCTGACCTCCTCCCTATAGGCTGTCTCATCGTTGTCGGTGATCAGGCCTACCACTGTTGTGTCATCGGCAAACTTAATGATGGTGTTGGAGTCATGCCTGGCCATGCAGTCATGGGTGAACAGAGAGTACAGGAGGGGACTGAGCACGCACCCCTGAGGGGCCCCCGTGTTGAGGATCAGTGTGGCAGATGTGTTGTTACCTACCCTTACCACCTGGGGGCGGCCCGTCAGGAAGTCAAAGGATCCAGTTGCAGAGGGAGGTGTTTAGTCCCAGGATCCTTAGCTTAGTGATGAGCTTAGAGGGCACTATGGTGTTGAATGCTGAGCTGTAGTCAATGAATAGCATTCTCACGTAGGTGTTCCTCTTGTCCAGGTGGGAAAGGGCAGTGTGGAGTACAATAGAGATTGCATCATCTGTGGATCTGTTGGGGCGGTATGCAAATTGGAGTGGGTCTAGGGTTTCTGGGATAATGCTGTTGATGTGAGCCATGACCAGCCTTTCAAAGCACTTCATGGCTACAGACGTCAGTGCTACGGGTCGGTAGTCATTTAGGCAGGTTATCTTAGAGTCCTTGGGCACAGGGACTATGGTGGTCTGCTTGAAACATGTTGGTATTACAGACTCAGTCAGGGACATGTTGAAAATGTCAGTGAAGACACTTGCCAGTTGGTCAGCACATGCTCGGAGTACACGTCCTGGTAATCCGTCTGGCCCTGCGGCCTTGTGAATGTTGACCTGCTTAAAAGTCTTACTCACATCGGCTACGGAGAGCGTGATCACATAGTCATCCGGAACAGCTGGTGCTCTCATGCATGCTTCAGTGTTGCTTGCCTCGAAGCGAGCATAGAAGTGGTTTAGCTCGTCTGGTAGGCTTGTGTCACTGGGCAGCTCGCGGCTGTGCTTCCCTTTGTAGTCTGTAATAGTTTTCAAGCCCTGCCACATCCGACGAGCGTCAGAGCCAGTGTAGTACAATTCAATCTTAGTCCTGTATTGACTCTTTGCCTGTTTGATGGTTCGTCGGAGGTCATAGCGGGATTTCTTATAAGCGTCCGGGTTAGAGTCCCGTTCCTTGAAAGCGGCAGCTCTACCCTTTAGCTCAGTGCGGATGTTTCCTGTAATCCATGGCTTCTGGTTGGGGTATGTACGTACGGTCACTGTGGGGACGACATCATCGATGCACTTATTGATGAAGCCAGTGACTGATGTGGTGTACTCCTCAATGCTGTCTGAAGAATCCCGGAACATGTTCCAGTCTGTGCTAGCAAAACAGTCCTGTAGCTTAGCATCTGCGTCATCTGACCACTTTTTTATTAACCGAAGTCACTGGTGCTTCCTGCTTTAGTTTTTGCTTATAAGCAGGAATCAGGAGGATAGAGTTATGGTCAGATTTGCCAAATGGAGGGCGAGGGAGAGCTTTGTATGCGTCTCTGTGTGTGGAGTAAAGGTGGTCTAGAGTTTTTTTCCTCTGGTTGCACATTTAACATACTGGTAGAAATTAGGTAGAACGGATTTAAGTTTCCCTGCATTAAAGTCCCCGGCCACTAGGAGCGCTGCATCTGGATGAGCGTTTTCCTGTTGATTTATGGCCTTGTACAACTCATTCAGTGCAATCTTAATGCCAGCATTGGTTTGTGGTGGTAAATAGACAGCTATGAAAAATATAGATGAAAACTCTCTTGGTAAATAGTGTGGTCTACAGCTTATAATAAGATACTCTACCTCAGGCGAGCAAAACCTTGAGACTTCCTTAGTATTTGATTTTGTGCACCAGCTGTTGTTTACAAATATACACAGACCGCCACCCCTTGTCTTACCGGAGTCAGCCGTTCTATCCTGCCGATGTAGCGTATAGCCCGCTAGCTGTATGAAATCCATGTCGTCGTTCAGCCACGACTCGGTGAAACATAAGATATTACAGTTTTTAATGTCCCGTTGGTAGGATAACCGTAATCTTAAGTCATCCAATTTATTTTCAAATGATTGAACGTTGGCTAATAGGATTGATGGAAGAGGCAGTTTACTCGCTCGCCGTCGGATCCTTACAAGGTACCCCGATCTACGTCCACGATATCTCCGTCTCTTCCTCACGCGAATGACGGGGATTTGGGCCTTGTCGGGTGTCTGTATGATATCCTTCGCGGCCGCCTCGTTGAAGAAAAAATATTTGTCCAATACGTCCGTAACCTATTTCTCTCTTTACCGATTTACTCCTATGATGATACAACACATCAGAGCTTCATCTATTTTACTCCTATGATGATACAACACATCAGAGCATTATAACTCCCATGATGGTCCAACACATCAGAGCTTCACAACAACACATCATAAATCCATAACCTATTTCTCTTTCTTTACAATGAATTATCATTAAAGGTGTACTACGCCTAATCTCTCTTTATAATGAATAACATCATTAAAGGTGCACTGCGCCTAATCTCTCTCTACTCTGTTGCTTTTACTCCTTACTTCGAACACACCCTATTTTGAATCATAGCACCATGTCATTGTCTAATTTGATATTCCTCCTTACATCCCTTTACATAATTCAAGACCACTCATCGTCCCCCTTTAAAAATATTGAATTTTAAAGGTCCGTTACAGCTAAGCCTTACCACAGATAAGCAGAATTTGACATAATCCAAAAAATGAAAGTCTGCTTACCTGTTAGTCTGGCTGTGAACTGCATCCTGTTCGTTTAGACGCCAATCTGTTATGATGAGTTTCTGGTATTGAGAAGTTCAAGATGCAAGAATTTACTTAGACATTCTGTGGAGATTTTATACCAAGTATTTATTGGATCACGAGCTCGTGGGTTCATCTAACAAATGGACATAGCTCTGCCCTTTGTCCATTGAGTTGAACTGCCCACACACACAAATCTCACAGCTTTTATACTCTTGGTTATCCTTCCTTTCACATACATCTGGCAACCATCATAGGCACTCCCTTTCTCTGTTGTTATTACCCTTTGCCCCAAGTCATTATATCCTGTCCATCAATCATACTACCCTAAATATCAGTAATCTCCTTTGACATAAGGAATGTAGACTCCATGGCCCCAAACCAATTATCTCGTAACTCTACCTCGGTCCTCACGATTCTATGCCCTGACATCATAACATGAATGTCTACCTTTTTTAAATTTAAGTTGTAGATCAAATGGAAAGAAACATCACCAGCAATGGCAACAATCACAACAACAACAACAACAACAACAATTACAACCAAAACAACAACAACAACAGTGATGAGGATGATGAGAAGGATGGTGGGGCTACATTTATGACAAATACAGGGAAGTTACTGTATGTGCGTGGTGTTATTTTTTTTATGTACAATTTTGCTGTTTTGTTTCTAGATCCTGGGACTGAGATTGCAATTGTACTTGACGGATCTGGTAGTATTGAAAAGGCTGACTTTGAATGGGCAAAAAAATGTATCTCAACTGTGATGAAAAATGTTTGGGAAAAATGTTTCAATGCAAGTATTGATCAACATTAATGTACACTTCAACAAAATATTTGGCCATACAACTGTGCTTTCTCTAGTATTGGCTTAAAAAAATAAAATATGATCATATTTTATTGTGATAACAAAATAAATATGTTTTTTATTTTTATAGTGTGATTTTGCTATTGTTCAGTATGGATCGAAAATCAGAACTGAACTGTCACTGAATGAGAAAGACTGGCCAACAGCTTTAGAAATGGTCAATAACATTAAACAGATCGAAAACGTATGTAAGTACCATACTATAGGCCCATATTTTTACATCATTTAGATAGAAAATATCATTACATTGTTGAGATTTGTTTAAATTTGTATTTTCAGTGAAAACGTTTTTGTTCCTGAGAATGGGTCCAAAGAGGACTCCAAGAAAATCATGATAGTGGTGTCAGATGGAGCAATATCCCATTGGGATAAGACACATTTGTCAAAAGCAATGAACTTGCTTGAAACAAAAAATATCACCAGATTTGCTATTGGGGTGAGTGTTGTCTTTTGTGAACATTTTATTCATCTTCCTGACTAAAGTAACAGGTTTAATTGATTCAATTAAAAAGTTAACTTATATTCTGGTATATCAAGACATAGATTTTCTCTGTACATTTATGAATCACAGGTTGGTAATGAAACCAAAATAGACGAAATGAAGATGATTAGCGCCAGTGAGAGTAACCTGTTCTTGGTTGGTGACTATAAAGCCTTGGAGGGCATCCTCTCCCAGCTAGAGACCAGTATCATCAAAGGAATCGAAGGTAACACTAAAAGGCTGTAATCGTCAGTGTAACCTTTACATTGTGTCCCATTATCGTCATATACTGTATGTGTGCAATTTAATGTAGGAGGTCGAGGGTAGCGTAACACTGACAGGTTGTAAGGTGCATTTTACATCCTACCCCATTAGAAATCTTATTTCTGAATCACTTTATAACAATATGTTTGTGTCACTCTGATTTATAAACCAGGAATCAAGCAGGGGGATGGCTTTCAATTTCAACTCGCCGAGGCTGGATTCAGCAATCACATTGCACTTGATGTAAGTTGTTTGTTTTTCAACTTTGTTTTTTACACACTGGTTTTCTAGTTGGTCTGCAGTCTGGGGTGCCATGATCCAACTTGTAATCTTCCTATTAGCTGGAGACCGTGACCATATCTGAGGTGCAGTTTGAGGATCATAATAGTATCTCTATCCACTTGCCTCAGATTTGTCTCTATTCTTTTATTGGCTTCTGGCTAGTAACATCCATTCCCTCCTCTTCCTGGGGGTCCCTACTGTTTGGTGCTGTGGGGGCCAATGACTGGAGTGGAGGAGTGATCTTAAAACACCCCAAGGAGAATAAGGTTACCTTCTTAAAATGGGTCATCCTCAGAGCCAAGGTTCTCCTACTTAGGTAAACTATGGGACATGTAATCTCGGTTATCCAGAAGTTAAATTCTCGCAGTGTTTAATCTGTTTCAAGAGAGATTATGGGACATGCAGTTTCACACACAGACAACGTTTTCGATGGTTTTTGTTTTGTATTGCTCATCCTCATCACGACGCCATAACTGAAGGTCAGAGCTGCCAACTCTCACGCATTGGCCATGAGACACACGCATTTGCCCCTCTTCTCATGGCACACCTCTTATATCTCACGCATAGAAAAGTACTGCTTTTATTTTTCTAATTAGTCAATTATATAGTCAGCGTGTTAAGTTTTTAACTGTGCTCCAAATCGTTTAGAAATCGGAGCATCTGCGCCTGTAATTTAACATCACGAGCAGAACCTCTATCATTGTCCTGTCTTGCCACAGCACTGTGAACCGCCGCACATTGAAGCATATGATTGGTCTAGTTATGTAAGGGATCAGGGGGATTGGATGAATGTTTTAAAGAAAGGTTAGAGTGGAGCTGAATGGAGAGAGAGGACATTCTCCGCTGAGTTTATAAAACTGTAAAATGTGCAGCACGGTAGCGCTGTTTTATGTATAATGTTGTCAACAAAATTAGGTTGCTGTTACTCCCGTCCCTATTGCAGACTTAATCCCCACTTGCATTAGTCCCCTTGTTTGGTGATTGGCCTTTAGGCTGTGACAATGAAAAGGCAGCAGACCAACCTACAGTATGTTTTAGCAGGGAAGTTTGGTAGGGTGACATGATTTGCAGCTATGAAAATCACTTTGACAAACAGATTTTGAACCCAAAAGTGTAAGTTTGATTCTACACTAAAAAGAAAAGGTTCCTGGAGTATCCTTTAGGGGTTCTTCAAATTGGAACTGTGGGGGATCCCCTATAAATTCTTCAAAGAACCCTTTAAAATGTTTGAACTACCCCCCCCTCCCCTATTATTATGTACACTCTAAAAATGTATGTACATCCCTAATTATTTTGTGTACATAATAATTTGGTTAGAGTATTGGGGCAGATTTATGTAATCTTGTCTTCAAGAGATTTTATTATCTATTTACTTTATTTAGTCTGATCAGTGGAACAATTCTCATTCTTAACAATGGGCTAAAATATAGGGTAATTACTGTGCTTGTCAGCAAGAACACTACTGATATTCCCCACACTTATTTTATTATTCCACTTCTTCCCAATTTTGCCAGTGTAATCACATATTTGAAATCTGATATGCCTACTTGTGTCTTTTGAAATTGTGTTATATGAGGCTATGTATTTTTGCAGCCATTCATGGACAGTTTTGAATAAGCATTGGATATTGAATGCTCCAGGAATCAAATATAATTTATGACATTTTAGTATTGTGCACATGCTAGGCAGAAATGGTAGGGGGACTCTCAACTCATAATAGCATACTTTTTTGTCTACGTAAGATGATGGCAAGGATGTTCAACTAGTAGGCATAAACTACTTGAATATTGATATTCATTAGATTTTTCTGGAAGGTTGCGTGATTTTGCGAAATTAGCCCAATTTTAAAGAAAGAGTTCACCCAAATGACAAAATACAAAATGTTTGTGTCCTTACCTTGAAAGCAGTCTATGGACAAGGAGACTGCAATCTATGATTTAGTTACCCACTGCCATCAACCATTAATATTAAAATGTCCTGTGCAGAGCCTTGGTGTAGTGGTAACACTCCCCAGCACCTTAAATGACATTTTGGGAAAAAAGGCAAACTCAGCTCCATCATTCATTGAATCAGATGGCCCATTCATCACATTTACATTACATTTATGTAATTTAGCAGACGCTCTTATCCAGAGCGACTTACAAATTGGTGCATTCACCTTATAGCCAGTGGGATAACCACTTTACAATATTTTTTCTTTTTATTTTTTTTCTTTGGGGTGGGGTAAGGGGGGGTAGAAGGATTACTTTATCCTATCCCAGGTATTCCTTAAAGAGGTGGGGTTTCAAATGTCTCCGGAAGGTGGTGAGTGACTCCGCTGTCCTGGCGTCGTGAGGGAGCTTGTTCCACCATTGGGGTGCCAGAGCAGCGAACAGTTTTGACTGGGCTGAGCAGGAACTGTGCTTCTGCAGAGGTAGGGGGGCCAGCAGGCCAGAGGTGGATGAACGCAATGCCCTCGTTTGGGTGTAGGGACTGATCAGAGCCTGAAGGTACGGAGGTGCCGTTCCCCTCACAGCTCCGTAGGCAAGCACCATGGTCTTGTAGCAGATGTGAGCTTCAACTGGAAGCCAGTGGAGTGTGCGGAGGAGCGGGGTGACGTGAGAGAACTTGGGAACTTAATATTTTTTTCATTGGCAAACTTAGGCATGACATGCCAGCAACAATTGCTGACACTACACATCCAAGTATATCTGACCAAATTATGAAAGACAAGCATTGTAATTTTGAATTCCGTAAAGTGAGTGTGGAAGAGGTGAAATAATTATTGTTGTCTATTAACAATGACAAGCCAACGGGTCTGACAACTTGGATGGAAAAGTACTGAGGATAATAGCGGTTGATATTGCCACTCCTATTTGCCATATTTTCAATTTAAGCCTACTAGAATGTCTGTGCCCCAAGGCTTGGAGAGAAGCAAAAGTCATTCCGCTACCTAAGAATAGTAAAGCCACCTTTACTGGCTGAAATAGATGACCAATTAGCCTGTTACCAACCCTCAGTAAACTATTGGAAAAAATTGTGTTTGACCAGATACAATGCTATTTTACAGTAAACAAATTGACAACAAACTTTCAGCATGCTTATAGAGAAGGACATTCAACAAGCACAGCACTTACACAAATTACTGATGATTGGCTGAGAGAAATTGATAAAAAGATTGTGGGGGCTGTTTTGTTAGACTTCAGTGTGGCTTTTGACATTATCGATCATAGTCTGCTGCTGGAAAAACGTATGTGTTATGGCTTTACACCCCTTGCTATAATGTGGATAAAGAGTTACTTGTCTAACAGAACACAGAGGGTGTTCTTTAATGGAAGCCTCTCAAACTTAATCCAGGTAGAATCAGGAATTCCCCAGGGCAGCTGTTTAGGCCCCTTACTTTTTTCCATCTTTACTAACGATATGCCATTGGCTTTGAGTAAAGCCAGTATGTCTATGTATGTGGATGACTCAACACTATACACGTCAGCTGCTGCAGCAACTGAAATAACTGCAACACTTAACAAAGAGTTGCAGTTAGTTTCAGAATGGGTGGCAAGGAATAAGTTAGTCCTAAATATTTCCAAAACTAAAAGCATTGTATTTGGGTCAAATCATTCAATAAACCCTAAACCTCAACTACATCTCATAATGAATAATGTGGAAATTGAGCAAGTTGAGGTGACTAAACTGCTTGGAGTAACCCTGGATTGTAAACTGTCTTGGTCAAAACATATTGATACAACAGTAGCTAAGATGGGGAGAAATATGTCCATAATTAAGCACTGCTCTGCCTTCTTAACAACACTATCAACAAGGCAGGTCCTACAGGCCCTAGTTTTGTTGCACATAGACTACTGTTCAGTAGTGTGGTCAGCTGCCACAAGGAGGGACTTGGGAAAATTGCAGTTGGCTCAGAACATGGCAGCACGGCTGGCCCTTAAAAGTACACGGAGAGCTAACATTAATGACATGCATGTTAGTCTCTCCTGGCTTAGAGTGGAAGAGAGATTGACTTCATCACTGCTTGTTTTTTTAAGAGGTGTTGACAAGCTGAATGTACCGAGCTGTCTGTTTGGAATGCTTGGACACCCATGCATACCCCACGAAACATGCCACCAGAGGTCTCTTCACAGTCCCCAAGTCCAGATCAGACTACGGGAAACGCACAGTACTACATAGAGCCATGACTACATGGAACTCTATTCCACATCATGTAACTCAGTCAAGCAGTAAAATCAGATTTAAAAAACAGATAAAACTCCACTTTATGGAACAGCGCGGACTGTGAAGAGACACACAGGCACACACACAGCATTCACAAATACATGCTAACACACGCACTCTACACACACACATCTTAATATTGTTATTTTGCTGTATTATTGATTTTGTATTGTAAATATGTTATGGTAGAGTAGTGTGTAATAATATGTTGTGTTATGTATTATTCTATTTTATGTCAATTGTGATTGGACCCCAGGAAAAGTAGCTGCTGCCTTGGCAGCCGCTAATGGGGATCCGTAATAAATACAAATACAATACAATACCTGTCGCATACAACTTTCCACCTGAGAACAGGAATCAGTCCCTGCTTCCAACCTTTCCACTGTTTCTAGCAATTGCCTATCTCCCTATCTCATTTCATTACTGTCTGAATATAGTGTCAAACCACCTAAAATATATTAGAATATTTTAAATGTAATCCCCCCAAGATTTCAATGTAACAAAGTCGTCGAATTTTGAGTGTTCATTTAATGTTCAAAGCATCCTGAATACACCTGACCTGTGGTTTATATATTTTAATTTTCTACCATGGTCATAGGCCTAAGCCATGTCAAAATTCATAGAATTGCAGGAAATTATCTTTAAAACCGTCGGGGGGGGGGAGGTTCAAGTCTTCAATGCAACTTCACACAAATTGCAGGAAATACTACCGGGTGACCAGGTAGGTCTATGTGTATAACCAATATATTGTGATATCCATCTAAGAAATAAACTTGGACAGGTACTGTATCCATCTTTGGTTCCACTGATAGAGTACAGAACCTGATGCTTACTGCCATCTTGTGGAGGTTACAAATAATATCCCAAATCTCCACTCTGCAGGGGCTCTTATTTTGGATCTGTGCTGTGTGCTCTGGACTTTAACGGGGACACTAAGACAGACTATCTGCTTGTAGGAGTACCGTACTTCCACCAGAGAGGAGAGGAGGGCAGAGTGATCATCTTCAAGCTAAACCAGATCAGTAGAGATGCACTCATAAAATTGCATTTCAGTACTCATAACTGTACTTTTCTGATGGTTGTGAGGGTTCTGTCCCAGGGTAAGTTTGATAAGGTGTCATGGGAGTGGCAGGGGCTGGACAGCTACGTATTTGCCAGATTTGGTTCGGCCATCTCTTCTTTTGGGGACCTGGATGGGAACGGATACAACGACGTGGCAGTTGGAGCTCCTCTGGAGGAAGATGAGATATGTGGCTGTTCTGGAAGCATCTATATCTATAACGGAATCCAAGAAGGACTTGCTGACATAGAGCCTCTTGCAATTATCCTAATGCCTGTAGTGAAAGGACTTTATACAGAACCCAAATATAACATCACACATAGTGTTTTCATGAATTAACATGCGGTTATTGATTATGACAAGTGTTCATGACTTGTTCTTACTTCTAGAGAATTAAAGCTGCAGAATTTGAGATGAAACTCCGCCCCTTTGGCCAGTCTGTGAGTGCCTTCTCTGACAAAAAAAGGTGCTGACAGGAAGAGACAGCTTTACATCAGTGTCGGGAGCCAAGGCACTGTCACTGTCCTGAAGTGAGTATAGACAGCAGGAATGTATGTACAGGAAGCCCTGTACTGTATATGTCCACCACATATGTGTTTACTGTTCCATTTAGTAGAATGCTCTTAGAAAAAAAGGTGCTACCTAGAACCTGCAAAGGGTTCCTCGGCTGTCCCTGTATGAATCGCTTTACGGTTCTAGGTAGCAGCTTGTTTAAAGAGTGTATGCACTGTCCATTTACTGAATAATCTCAAAACTCTGAATTTCTACCAGAACAATACCTGTCATCGTGTTTAAACCCAAGCTGACCATGAAGCCCAACACCATCCCCACATCCGCGCAGACAAACACAAAAACCAAGATGGAGCAGGTCACCCTGGCCATCTGCTTCCAAACACAAAAGGGGGGAGTATTTCTGTCTGTAATAAAACCCTTTTGTGGGGAAAAACTCATTCTGATTGGCTGGGCCTGGCTCCCCAGTGGGTCGGCCTGGCTCCCAAGTGGGTGGACCTATGCCCTCCCAGGCCCACCCATGGCTGCACCCCTGCCCAGTCATGTGAAATCCATAGATTAGGGCCTAATGCATTTTTCAATTGATTGGTTTCCTTATATGAACTGTAACTCAGCAAAATCTTTGAAATTGTTGCATGTTGCGTTTATATATTTGTTCAGTATACAAACACTTATTTTTAACAAGGTGGAAATACTTAGTCATTGATTTCATACCCAAACAGATTATTTATTGTCCTTTTTATCCTGTCATTTGCAAGGATATGGTCATAATCGGATCGAGACAGAACTTGATGATTGACTTCAATCTGACCAACATTGGGGATAGTGCCTACATGACAACACTTGTTCTGGCATACCCCAACATGCTTCTTTTTAACAAGTTCACAATGGTAATTTATCCTGAGTGAAACAAAAATATATTTGTTGAGTCCTGAGAACAAGATATGAGGTTGGAAATATTAGGTCAGCTTTGTTGCATTGACTGACAAAGGAGTCAGCAACTGACTGACTATTGTTCTGTTCATCATTCACAGAAAATGGAAAGGTCTGTTTGTGAGAACAAAGTTAAAGAGAATATTTCTTATTTGAAGTGTCGTCTCTTACATCCAGTCTCCAAGAAAAATACCCAGGTACAGATACCCACCATGACTTAAATAATACAGCCTAGTGGCATTACTCAAGCCAAATGTCTCCCATCAAAATTGAAATGTCCTTTTTCTCAGACCTGTCAACATGTTTCTTTTTTGTTTTGATACCTGATATTACGTCTTTTATACAGGATTAGTTCATGTTTGAAATATTGTGAGCTGCATAGTATTTGGAGGATGAGGACATTCCATATATTTATTTCTGTCACTGGTGGGTGCCAGAAGGTATGCGTGCCAAGATAGCTGGGGGGCCACTGGTGCTAATCTTAGGAGGAGTACGTGATGGAATATCCTGACTAGGGTGCAACACGATACCATATAGGGTGATCATATTCTGGTGAGGAGTGACACTCAATAATGGTTGACAACTGTTGGATGGAATTAGCTCGGAAAGCATTATATAAACTAAGAGATTTCCTTTGTTCAGTGAGTTCAGATAGCAATGGGCCACCCACGTGCCGTTTGCTATGTGAACCCGGTACTGCAATATTAAATACTTTGAATCAACTCTCCATGTAAGTGTTTAAGTATCTTCTTGCGTACTTAATTACTTGATGCCAGAGAAACTCATCATTACAATACCCTAGGTCAATTTCTCCATCTCCTGGCAGCTTGTGAACAATAAATCAGAGATGCTGAGATCACAGCAAACCTAACATGGTTTGATTCCATACTTCTTAAAAGATCTTCGGTTGAGTAAAAATGTATCATTTTACTATTTTATTTTAATGAAGTTGTCAAAATGTATCCTTCCTATCGTTGTTTTTAGTGAGAATGATGGCACCCAGGTTTTGGATTTTAAGACGTACCACTTTGGAATAAATAATGCTTTAAAGGTCCAACTGACTGGGTAAATTAAGACTGAAATATAGTAAGAGAGGGATGATTTCAAGGCAGAGAATATCTTTGTAGAGCCTACTTAATGCTGTTTTCAATTCCATTCAATCCAATTCAATCCAACTTTATTTTCTGCTACCTTATTGTTTACAGGGAGGTTTGCATCTTTCTACAAATCTTTTCTTCCTTTCAGCTTCACGGTGAGAACAAACACAACGCAACTATATACGTTAAAGT
Source organism: Coregonus clupeaformis (assembly GCF_020615455.1). Classification (NCBI taxonomy): domain Eukaryota; kingdom Metazoa; phylum Chordata; class Actinopteri; order Salmoniformes; family Salmonidae; genus Coregonus; species Coregonus clupeaformis. The sequence goes on along the minus strand of NW_025533490.1, from coordinate 1,083,512 downwards.
TACTATAACAGTACAGGCGCATCACACCAAAATGACAATCAAGAGTACTACACCTAAGGTATGTTAAAAACATCCAAACATTTCTATTTTTGTAATATTTGGTACCCAGTGTTCGGTCCCTGACATAATAATTTGGTTTGGATTACAGGAGAGATGTGTGGTCCCTGCAAATGCAGAAGTAAAAGTGAGTTCCATCCTTTCTCATTACACCTATAATATGAAATTATTCATGAAATCAACATATTATATAACATATTTGTCTTAATATTTCAGCAAAAATTACATTTAAGAAATATATTAGCCAAAGAAATGTATACTATATATACAAATGTATGTGGACACCCCTTCACATTCAGCTATTTTAGCCACACCTGTTTCTGACAGGTGCTTAAAATCGAGCACACAGCCATGCAATCTCCATAGACAAACATTGGCAGTAAAATGGCCTTAATGAAGAGCTCAGTGACTTTCAATGTGGCACTGTCATAGGATGCCACCTTTCCAACAAGTCAGTTCATCACATTTCTGCCCTGCTAGAGCTGCCTCGGTCAACTGTAAGTGCTGTTATTGTGAAGTGGAAACATCTAGAACAACAAAGGCTCAGCCACAAAGTGGTAGGCCACACAAGCTCACAGAACGAGACCTCCGAGTGCCGAAGTGCGTAGCGCGTAAAAATAGTTTGTCCTCGGTTGCAACGCTCACTACCGAGTTCCAAACTGCCTCTGGAAGCAACGTCAGCACAACAACTGTTCGTCAGGAGCTTCATGAAATGAGTTTCCATGGCTGAGCAGTCGCACACAAGCCTAAGATCACCATGAGCAATGCCAAGCGTCGGCTGGAGTGATGTAAAAATCTACGCCATTGGACTCTGGAGCAGTGGAAACGCATTCTCTGGAGTGATGAATCACGCTTCACCATCTGGTAGTCCGACGGATTAATCTGGATTTGGCGGATGCCAGGAGAACGCTACCTGCCCCAATGCATAGTGCCAACTGTAAAGTTTGGTGGAAGACGAATAACGGTCTGGGGCTGTTTTCATGGTTCGGGCTAGGCCTCTTAGTTCCAGTGAAGGGAAATCTTAATGCTACAGCATACAATGACATTCTAGACGATTCTGTGCTTCCAACTTTGTGGCAACAGTTTGTGGAAGGTCCTTTCCTATTTCAGCATGACAATTCCCCCGTGCACAAAACGAGGTCCATACAGAAATGGTTTGTCGAGATCGGTGTGGAAGAACTTGACTGGCCTGCTCAGAACCCTGACCTCAACCCCATCCAACACCTTTGGGTTGAATTCGAACGCCGACTGCGAGCCAGGCCTAATCGCCCAACATCAGTGCCTGACCTCCCTAATGCTCGTGGCTGAATGGAAGCAAGTCCCCGCAGCAATGTTCCAACATCTAGTGGAAAGCCTTCCCAGAAGAGTGGAGGCTGTTAGAGCAGCAAAGGGGGGACCAACTCCATATTAATGCCCATGATTCTGGAATGAGATGTTCGACAAGCAGGTGTCCACATACTTTTGGTAATGTATTGTATATCTACAATGGTTAAATGTAATTATTTTGACATAATGAGAGCATGTTGCCTTTTGAGTAGTAAATATGTGTTATTCCTCTAGGCCTTCGGAGAGTATCTCATTCAGTGTGCAGTCATAGATGTACAGGAAATCACAGTTGAGGCTGAAGCTTCAATCAGAGAAGTTCAGGTTGGTAGATACACTTTTATTGACTTCCTCTGTAATATAGAAGTGAAGATCCTTGCCCATTTTATGATTTTTATGTCCCAAAATGCTTTGTTGTGACCATCCATCATCAATCATTACAGGGTAAATCTGAGAAGATTACAGCTAAAGCCACTCGTGGATTTGATGAAGACAGATTCGAAGCACTGGAATTGAGATGGATGGAATTGGTGGGTTAAACGTTCAATAATAGAGATGTCCGATTTAAATAATAGAATAGATAGTTCCAAAAATTATATTTATTCATTTACCTACATTATTGGAAAAGTTTAACTATCTTGCTCTGTCTGCTCTGTTTGTGGTTCTGCTTCTTAGGTGGAGGTGATGATAATCAAATTGTCAGTGGAGAAATCATTGCCCGCCATCATCGGAGGCGCCATTGGAGGCTTTCTTTTCCTAGCCATAATCATTGTCATACTCGTTAAGGTAATAATGAGTGTTTTGGATATTTTTGTACATCAAACACATTCGCAACTACTTTACCTGGGCTTGATTGAGCTTGCATGTGGCAATGGAACCAATAGAATAGTCGTAGAAGTGCCAACCCTGCCAATCTGGCACTCAAGACAGGCTAAATCAAACACAATAAATATTTGAAAGATTTCAAGTTCTGACTGCAATGTGTGTACAGTACATTAATTTGGTTAAAGTATCAAGGCATCACTGTTCTAATTTTTCCTTTTTGAATTTGCAGTGTGGCTTTTTCAAACAATTCCATCAAGAGGATAACACCTCTTAGTTGCTGAGTGATGCTCTGTCACTGGTAAGATTAGTGCTAAATGCTAAATTAGCCTTTTGAAAGCTGGAGCCTTGTGTAATTTGGGGGGATTTTACCATAAATTAACATTTCAACTGCAAGCTGGATCTGCATGGTGTTCCACTGAACTTTAGCCATAGCAGCCAAAATGCCCTTAAGGAATTAGCATTTTTGACTGATTTAATGAGAACTTTGAAATATGAAAAAGCTATGTGATCCAAGAGATGCTTTGTTTTTAGTATTTTTTTCAATATTCTTTTGTATTTTTTTTTTGTATTGTACATTTCTACATATTCAAGATAATTGACTTATAGATTACTGTGATGACTGTGTTTAAAAATATTTTATATTGTAAGGTTTCATAAAATATTACTCATTTAAAATATAGCACACTTTTTAAATTTTAAGAAAAAATAAGAAACCTGCACGCTGCTCTTGCTAGTATCACTGCTGTAAAATCACAATGAGGACATCGACCTGGTTTTCATAAATAATTGGGTATAGTGCAAGAAAAAACGTCAGAGTAATCTGAAGTGGTGGCATTAATTAATGTTCACATTTACAACAAAAAATGCATGGGCATTTCATCATTAAGACCTTTTGGGGATAATGTCTGGAGTATTATTTATATCATCTCCCCTGTCTGATATCTTGACTTTCTCTATGCCACAAAATCTAAAGGTAGAAATGTCATGTTTTTGGTCATTATAATGTATTGCAACTGGATAATCCCTGTCGTTTCTCCTGATTGAACTTTTATGTTCACTAATTCTCTGTTTGAGAGAACGAGATGTTTTACCTACATGCCCACATGGACATTTAATCATATAGATAACATGGGTGGTAGAGCACGTAATAATGTCATTGATTTGGAACCGTTTTCCTGTATGTGGGTGGCAGAAATATTCACACTTCATCATATTGTTGCACTTAGCGCAATTTCTGCATACCATTCGGAAGAGAGCCTGGCTCATTTTATTTTGTGGATGGCAGTTGGCATGGACCAATTTGTCGCGTAAATTGCGATCTCTCTCCTATATACAATAAGTGGTGGTTTCTTACATTAAACTGGCATAGCTGGGTCCGATTATAAAACATGCCAGTGTTTCTTGACAGCATCTCCCACTTTGCGCAAATTCATAGTGTATGTGATAGTGAACATTGCAGTGTTCGTTAGCTCTAGTGGGTCTTTTTTTGTAGGAGTTCATCTCGTGTTTTCCCTAATGCCAAATTAGGAGCTTCATCCACACATTGTGGAGAGTAGCCTCTTCTTAGAAACCTATTGCGCATCTCCGCTGCTTTTTCTAGATAGTCCTCTGTGGAGTGGCATATACGGCGCAGTCTAAACAAATAGCTTCTTGGATGTCCTCTTTTTAATAATAATAATATGCCATTTAGCAGACGCTTTTATCCAAAGCGACTTACAGTCATGCGTGCATACATTTTTTTTGTGTATGGGTGGTCCCGGGGATCGAACCGACTACCTTAGCGTTACAAGCGCCGTGCTCTACCAGCTGAGCTACAGAGTTCAGGGTGGAAGCTGTCCCCCTGTAATATAGTATTTATGTTCGTTTCTTTTCTGTACAGAGTTGTAAACAGGGTTCAATTTGATTTCTCAATCCACATATCGAGGTAATGAACACGTTTAATGTCACATTCAATACTGAATTTGAGATTGGGGTCAATGTCATTGTGTAACGCAATAAAGTCTGACAGCTCTCCTCCCGTTCCTCCCCATATGCAAAATAATTCGTCAATATATCGATACCACTTCAGGATTTTATTCAAAAATTGATTTTTATTTTCATTGTTAACAAAACGTTCTTAAAAATGACCCACATAAAGGTTAGCATAGCTTGGAGCGAATGTGGAGCCCATCGATATTCCATTCGTTTGGAGGTAGTATTCATCATTAAACCTGAAATAGTTATACGTCAAAACATATTCAGCCAGCTCTAGAATAAAGTTTGACGGTGGGTATTTGTTAGTGTCTCGGTCTCTCAAATAGTGAATTAGTGAACATAAAAGTTAAATCAGGAGAAACGACAGGGATTATTCAGTCGCAGTACATTTTAATGACCAAAAACATGACATTTTTACCTTTAGATTTTGTGGCATAGAGAAAGTCAAGATATCAGACAGGGGAGGTGATATAAATAATACTCTGAGCAAAAGAGAATGTTTTTGGATTTTCACCCTCCAGACATTATTCCCAAAAGGTTTTAATGATGAAATGCACATGCATGTTATGTTGTAAATGTAAACATTAATTAATGCCACCACTTCAGATAACTCTGACGTTTTTTCTTGCACTGTACCCAATGATTTATGAAAACTTACTTGATAGGTCGATGTCCTCATTGTGGTTTTACAGACTTGTTTTATGTACACACTTTATTAGAATACTTATGAAATGCACATTGTTATATTTGGAACACTTGCTTATTTCCACTCGACTCCAACCCCATTCGATCCATTGAACGGATGTGTGTGGAGCAATGTCTATATAAGGGGCAAATTATAAACACTCACAAAAGCGATGACGACGGCCTTGAGGCCAATACGTAATATCTTAATAAAGAGACACGATACTAGCAAAAGCAGTGTGCGGGTTTCTTCTTTTTTCTAATCTTATTCAACTGTTACCATGCACCTGCAACAAAGATAGCTCAGATGTGCAAGTGTCTTTTGAATTTTGTATTATTAGAACTTTGAAATATGACAAAGCCACGTGATTCATGAGCCACTTTGTTTAGAATTGGTTAATTATTTTGTTACTTATTGTATATTTCTACATATGGAGATAATTGACTTACGCTGTAAGGTTTACTATAAAATATTACTCATATGTCTACTGTACATTTATGTTGACATAGGTGTGAATTGCCTCAGCGTTTTTATTTTAAAATGTTTGCTCCAAAGATCTAAATACAGATTCAATTTTTTAAAATAATCTGGAAAGTGAAACATGATTTTCCTCTTATAAATCTCAACATGCTTTGTAAAAATGTTAAATAAAGTCTGATCTGCTGCTAAAGTGTATTTTTTCTTTTGAGACTGATAAGTGAGAACATAGAGGGTGGTTAGTTAGAGCAAGCCTTTTCTTCAATATATTCAAAACGGAAATAACCTACCGGACATGAGACCTGTGACCTTGTGGTGAAGTGAAGTGAAGTGAAATACTTACTTCAAACTTTTGACACCTTGCAAACTGTTGGTTGACAGCTTTGACATATTTGCCTCAGATTGAAAACCACACATAGGCCTACTGTTCTGACACATATTTCCCCTCCATGTCATCCTAAAACCAACAACAAAAGCATCCATGCATTTCAGAACGTTGGTCTCATGCAAAAGCGGAAATCATTTACATTCCAGTGTGTACTGGTGTTTTGTACAGAACATCATAGGCTGTGGAAAAATGTTGCAACAACTTGCACCTGTGAACCTCTACATCATGTGACTTCTTCTAAGTCTGCCACGCATTTCTTGTAAATCACGCTGCTCTACAACTGGTTGTCAACGGAATGCTTTTTTTTTGTTTCTATGTGCACAAGCTGTCTCTTCAGAAGATTTAAAAGCCATGCCCCTTGAAACTCATTTGCTGAATTGATATATGACCTAAGGAAATGATGTCATCATTACGTTGTTTTTAATATAAAAGCTGATGGGTAGAGACAAGATTTGAATTTGATTCCAGATTTCAATAATCTCATAGACCAGGGTAAGAAACTAAACTATGATCTCATTTTATGATATTTTTTTTACGTGAGTTTTAATGTATATTTGGAATATAATGAGTGTTACACTAGCCCACTGAAATTACGCTGAAATCAACATCAAAACATTTCCCAAAGTAGTTTATTTTGCTCTGGTCATTTTGGCCCCCATGTAGAAGTGCTGAACTGTGATGGCTTCTGTGGGTTCAAGGGTTGCAGTGGCTGTATAACCGACTGTTGTCTTCAGATTTACAGTATCACCGCCGGGGAATGGCTTCCAATAGCTGGAAAAGCAACGTTATTTTGAATGTTCTTTCCTTCCTTGACTACAAGACAGGAAAATTCATCATTGCAGAAAGCAAGAGAGTCGGCACTTTGTACAGAGTTATACAATTATCCATCATTGGATACCTTGTTGGGTAAGGGACTCAACAAATTAATTTTAACATTTTCAAGATGTATGCCCTTATAACGATCTAAGGGCATATGAAATGTTATTAATACAATACAATCTAGTACAGATATTTGTTAGTTCACAAACTTAACATGCAAAAATATATTCCAATCGATATTTTAAACCCCTATCAGACAGTAACCTCCACATTTTCTAAGCTGAAGCAGATATTTTTTTAAAATCCCAATTGAGATAGCTATATTGTCCTCCTGGTCTACACAGGTATGTATTCCTGAGCAAGAAGTCCTACCAGGCCAAAGAGGAATCTATCCAGAGTGCTGTGATTACCAAACTGAAGGGAGTGGCAGTCACCAACACCTCAGAGTCCGGACGGATGGTTTGGGGGCCTGTGGACTATGTCATTCCACCCCAGGTCAGACTAACCAATATAATATCTATGCGTCAATATCCTGTATGTGGAGGTGGGAGAGAGGAGATAGAGGTGGAGGTGTATATGCATTAAGTAGATTTGTTGGTGCTGTCATCTTCAGGACAGGAATACCGGCTTACTTAACGGAGGAATAAACACACATGTTCATCGTTGGTGTTTCAACCAGAACGCGGGAAAATGCCCTTTCTTTATTTTCGCACATGCGCAGTTGTACATCTCTCATAGGGCATAACTGTACCAGTGTAAGAACACAATTTATAACATATTAGTCTATATGTTAACACCCCCACTTGCTCTTATACTGTACAAGTCGTATTCAACCTAACTATCAACACATTTAGCTTACAGTTATACATCTCACAAATGTCAGTTTACATTCCAAACATATAACCCAAGAATATTTCATTTTTGAACTTCGTTACAGGTTTAGTCAAAACATCTGCAACCATGTCTGCCGTTGGACAATATTCAATACTTATTTTGCCATCACTGAGTGCAGATCGAATGAAATGATATCTGATGTCAACATGTTTACATCTCTGACGACATACTGGGTTCTTTGACAGAGCAATTGCACCTTGGTTATCTTCAAAGATTGTTACTGGTGCATATTGGCACTCACTATCCATCTGGCCCAATAACTGTACAAGGTACAAACTTTCTTGTGTAGTAGCAGCCAGTGCCATGTACTCTGCTTCACATGTAGATAAAGCTACTGTTGGCTGCTTCTTAGACCTCCATGAAATAACAGGTCCACATTTAGTTAAACTAAAACAATACCCTGTTATGCTTCGTCTGTCACTTTGATCTGCTGCCCAATCAGCATCACTATATGCTACGAGGTTGAGTTTTTCCACCCCCCTTTTTGTAACACAACTCCTGATTCATTGTCCCCTTCAAGTACCTCAACACATGTTTAGCTGTTATCCAGTGTTGCTCTTTTGGTTCTGATAGGTATTGTGACAGCTTGCTGACAATCCAGCTGATATCTGGTCTTGTACATGTCATAACATATATCAAGCTGCCTATCACTTCACGATACCTTTTTGAATCAATAGGTTCACCATCACCATCAAAGTTTGTTTTTTGTTCACATGGTGTTGACCTTGTTTTACAGTCTGACATACCAAACCTTTCCAGTATCTTGGTTATGTACCTTGTTTGGCTCATCTTTATTTTCCCTTCACTTTGTGTAAAATCAATGCCTAGGAAATGTCTAAGCCTCCCAAGATCTTTCATCTTAAATGTTTCACTTAACATTTCTTTTACACTTGTGAGTGAGTCACTATCACTAGCAGCGATAATTAGATCATCGACCCAAATTATCAAAATTATCCTTTCTGTTGCAGTTTGTTTGTTGTAAACACAGTGATCAGCTGGGTTCTGTGTAAAACCATTTTCACTAAGGTGATCATGCAACATTTTGTTCCAGTTCCTTCCTGACTGTTTCAGGCCGTACAGTGACTTGTTCAGTTTGCAGACTAGTTGCTCACCTGTATCTGACCTGACTTCAAAACCCTCTGGTTGCTCCATGTACACTTCACAGTCAATAGGAGCATGTAGATATGCTGTTTTGACATCCATCTGATGTAACTCTAAGTCATACTGAGCTGCTAGCTGCATCAAACAACGTACTGATGTCATATTTGCAGTTGGAGAAAAAGTCTCCTTATAGTCTATTCCTGCCACTTGACTATATCCCTTTGCAACATATCTTGCCTTGTATGTCTCAGTCTCATCTGAATTGTTTTTGACCGCATAGACCCACCTGCCCCCCACTGCATTTTTACCCTCTGGCAGTGTGGTCAATGTGAATGTATCATTTTCCCTAAGGGAATCCATCTCCTCCTTCATAGCAGTAGCCCAAATCTCTGATTTTGGTGAAATCATTGCTTCTTTGAAGGTTTGTGGTGCATTGCACATTACTCTGTAGCAGAAGTCAACACTAGGTGGTATCTGGTCATCACACTTCACTTTACACTCATAGTCTTTTAAGTACTGAGGCTTCATCCTCTCTCTGTCTGGATAGCGTGGACTCTGACTATCTGAAGTCTCGATTTGCACATCTTGTGTCTCTTCGGAATTTTGATCTGCCATCTTGGCTTTTGGCATGGGGGATTGAAATCTCTCCCCATGAAGATCATCACTCATTTCCAAATCTGTCTGAGTTTGGCGTTCGACTACACCTTTTGTAACGAACTTGACTAATCTGTTTTTAAGAACTTTTCCAGTGTCTGGGTAGTAGACTAGGTATGCTGGACTATTTTTATCATACCCGACAAAAATACCCTTTTCACATCTTGAGTCCAACTTTTTCTTGTTCTGTCTGTATGCATAGCAAACAGATCCAAATTCTTTCATCTTTGAAAGATCAGGCTTTCTCCCAGTAAACATGTAGTGTGGAGTCTGTCCTACACGCTTATTGTAACACCTATTGCGAATTACTGCAGCAGTCATTACAGCATATGTCCACAATTTCTTTGGTAGGTTGCTCTCAAGTAGCATGCATCTTGCCATTTCAAACAGTGTTCTCCAATTTCTCTCAGCGGTCCCATTTTGATGGGGTGAGTAAGGGGCTGAAGTTTCATGTCTTATGGCATTCTTACTGAGCAGTGACTGGAACTCTGGCTGTGTACTCTGTGCCATTATCTGACCTGACACACTTTATTTTCCCATAAGGGGCCACATCAGCAATAAACTTCTCAGTAGCTTTTACAGTATCACTTTTTGCTTTTAGGAAATACACAAAAACTGCCCCTGAATAATCATCCGTAAATGCTAGAGTATATCTGAACCCATCTTTCGCCTCTGGCTCAATAGGGCCAGCCAAATCAGTGTGCACAAGCTCAAGAGCTGCTTTTGCCTTTTCATCAGGCTCTCTGTTTCTGCTCTGAACAAATTTTCCCTGTGTGCAGATTTCACAGTTGGGGGTAGATTTGTCAATCTTACCTGTGATTTTCATTCCCTCTGTCACATTTTCTAACTTTGACACATCCTCAAAATTACAGTGGCCAAGAATTTTGTGCCATGTGTGAATATCATAGCACCCATGACATCCATCATCATTTTCATCACTTACAGTGTTAAGATAGTAAAGTCTATCGTACTCCTCGATGTCAAAAGTGGTACCGTTCTTGTGGATGAGCTTGTTACACCCCTGTCGAAAGTTGACTGAAGCTCCGTTGGCTGTCGCTGCTTTAACAGAGAAAATGTCCTGTGGAAACGAAGGCACGTACAGCGCCTTCGTCAGCGTTGTTTTCACCCGACGACCCGTGTTGTCTCTCAGGTAAACCTCCGCTGCACCTCTCCTCTCCGCGACACCATTCGTTCTTGTTCCGTCAGCCAGCTCCACGGAATGTTTTTCCGGTTTGAAAGTCTCGTCAAACTCCTTAAACTTCCCGATGTCCGTGACTATATGTGACGTTGCTCCCGTATCAACCATCAGCCCTTTATGTTTCAGTCCACGAACCTGACAGTCACTTATTTTGAATGCAAATGTGTGGCCTTCAGCATCTGTTGCTTGTTTCACATTGTCTCTTCTTTTTCGTCTGCAATTTGCGTCAGTATGAGTGGAGCGCTTGCAAAAACTACACCACTGTCTCCGTTCTCTGTGCTCTCCAGTAACGGTACATTCCCGGGCCTTGTGCTCTTTCTGGCCACAGTTGAAGCAGGTTATCTCGGTCCCTTTATCTCTTCCTCTTGGCCAGCTAACTTTAATGTTACTTGCCTTCATCACGTTGTCGTCAGTGGAAATGGCGCTAAACTTCTCGGTGCTTTCATAGCTCCTCAACTTGGTTTTGAACTTGCCATAAGTTGTCGGCTCGTCACTCTGCGTTATGTGGATGGCAAACGGCTTAAATGATTCGGGCAAACCTTTCAGAATCATTGCAATCAACAGCCCGTCACTTAAAGTCTCTTCAGCATTCCTCAGTGCTGTAATAGCCGTCTCAGCACGAATGATATAATCCGTAACACTTTCGTCACTGGCTTTCTGAAGAGAAGTTAGCTCAGTGTAGAGGCTAATCACACGTGGCTTCCCTTTACCTGCATAATGTTCCCTCAATATCTTCAACGCTTTTCTCCCATCATCTGCTGCTTCTCTCATTATCAGGGAAAGACTTTTATCATCCAAAACCTGTATCAATTCGGCGTAGGCTTCTTCATTTTTCTCTCCGTCTTCTTCATCTTCATCCACGCTCAATATGGTGGCCTTTAGCCCTAGCAAACGCAAGTGTCCCAAAAACTTCGTCTCCCATAACTCGTAGTTTTTTTCATCTCCGTCGAAACATAATCTATTCCATCGGCTTCCATGTTCCCTCCTGGGCCCATAACCTGTTGGTGCTGTCATCTTCAGGACAGGAATACCGGCTTACTTAACGGAGGAATAAACACACGTTCATCGTTGGTGTTTCAACCAGAACGCGGGAAAATGCCCTTTCTTTATTTTCGCACATGCGCAGTTGTACATCTCTCATAGGGCATAACTGTACCAGTGTAAGAACACAATTTATAACATATTAGTCTATATGTTAACAAGATTGATGAACAGATAAGTCAATACATTGCATTCAAGGCCAGAAAGTTGGTGATAAAGCTGCAATGGGTAAATTGATGAAAGACTCGGACAGACAGACAGACAGGCAGGCAGTCTTTCACCAATTTACCTATTGCAGCTTTATCACCATCTTTTTTGCCTTGAATGCAATGTATTGATTAATGCATCAAAGCCTTGACGCATATCTTTTCGCATTAAATACAATGTATTGACTTATGTGTCGCGTCTCGGGACCATATTCTTCTGCAAATGTGTGCCACACTGACGCTTATCAGTTGATACCAGGCTGGTTTAACACCCCTTTATTTTTTCCTATAGGGGGAAGCAGTTTTTTTCATTGTTACCAATTTTATAGAGACACCAAACCAGAAGTTGGGCAACTGTGCTGAGGTAAGGAAATTCCCTTTCATTGCTTTGTGTTGTCACCTTTAATCACCCTTTAAAAAAGGCAATATACTCTGTATTTGATCCGTATTTGGTCTGTATTTGTTAAACCATACCAGTTTGTGTGGTATTGTTTCACAGAGCCCAGGTGTGCTGGATGGCTTCTGTAAGATAGATGAAGACTGTGCAGAGGGAGAGTCGGTGAAAGCTGGCCATGGTAGCAATCTTTGAAGACTCAAATTGAATTGAAACAAATTGAAACAAGAAATTATATATTCTGCCTCATTTACTCTTCACAAACATAAAATATAATTTTCTGTAGGAGTTAGGACAGGCCGCTGCTTGAGAGACAATGGGAAATCCAGTGGTACATGTGAGATATATAGCTGGTGCCCCGTTGAGAGTTGCCACAAACCACAGTAAGTATGTCATGATTGACAAAATCGAATGAAAATGTTTTGCATTCTACCAGGAAATGGCTTGCTCTCACTCATTTTCATGAGCGTATTTTGTGTGATTTCACTTACGTTTTGTTGTGTCACTGAGTGGATTCATAGGAGCATTGCCGATAATCACTGGAGTGTAACAAAGGGAGAAAACCGGAGCAACTCGAGTCTGATTGGCACCCCCCCTCGAGAGAATGCAAGTAAAGTAATTTAAATGTATTCCCATTGGTTCACAGCAGATTGAAGCCTGTAGTTAAAGCCTTGCAGAAGCAGCATGGAGGCAGAAAAATCGAAAAGCATTAACAGAGACACAACCAACAATTTCATACCTGTGTTGAAGTCCCAAGACCAACTCATAGAAGATAACAAAGCAAAAGCAATACTATTCAGAAACCACCTACAAAATGTCCACTCTTGCCCCAATAACCCTCTCTTTGATCAAGAATGGAAAAACATTGTCGATAGAGAAATACAGAAAACAATATTTACCTCACACTTACCTCTCTCTCTCAACACCAGTAGACTAGTAGGCTTGATCCTAGGCCCCAAGCCCTTCACAATTTACATCAACAACATAGCTCAGGCAGTAGGATGCTCTCTCATCCATTTATATGCAGATTATACAGTCTTATACTCAGCTGGCCCCTCCCCGGATTTTGTGTTAAACGCTCTACAACAAAGCTTTCTTAGTGTAAAGTTAACAGCCGTACAGAAAGATTCACGTGAAGGCGAAATTACAGAGGAGGAACTTCTGGATGCAATTAAAGACTTTAAGTCCGGGAAAACTCCAGGCTGGATGGCATAACAGTTGAGATATACCAAACCTTTTTTTGTTTACTCAGAGGACCGTTATTAGCATGTTTTAACCACTTCTATGTACAGTTGAAGTCGGAAGTTTACATCCACCTTAGCCAAATATATTTAAACTCAGATTTTCACAATTCCTGACATTTAATCATAGTAAAAATTCCCTGTTTTAGGTCAGTTAGGATCACCACTTTATTTTAAGAATGTGAAATGTCAGAATAATAGTAGAGAGAATGATTTATTTCAGCTTTGATTTATT